>NC_053120.1:24964494-25264494 GCF_010015445.1 Perca fluviatilis
AGCATCCTCTTCTATTCAGTGCTTGTGCTCTGCAAATGCTGCAGTGAGCACCTGGTCCAGTGACATTGTGTCCTTGGCTGAGGAATTCACACACTTCACCTAGAACATCTCCCATTTTTAGACCTGAAACACAAATCAAGTGAGTGGCTTTCAGTGACAGCCAAACAGATGGCTCTAAAATAGAGTTTTTAACAGCAAGGACAAAAGAATAAGGTACATGGAGCCTCTCATATCAAGTATCTTAAAAGATAGGTTAGCAATGCGATGACAAAGAGTTGAAATGGTCTTCATCACACTGCACATGCCTGTAAGGAATTTCCTCATGATCTACCGTAGTAGCTGCACATAGATCCATGTGGTCATGAGGCCAGCTGACTGTAACTGACTTTCTTTTTTTTAAGATTATTTTTTGGGGGATTTTTTGGCCTTTAATTGATAGTACAGCTGTAGACAGGAAAGGGGTGAGACAGAGGGGGACGACATACATCAGGGACCCCAGGTTGGAATTGAACCCTGCTCCGCTGAGGTAAGGATTGAGCCTTGATACATGGGGCGCACGCTCAACCAGGTGAGACACCAGGGCGCCCCCCATCTGCCATAATACAACTGTCCAATATACACTTTTGTAAGAATGAACAAAAACGGAAACGTGACAATAACAAACTCCCCTAGATTCAAGTATATTTCTGGTCCAGTGCCTTTTGTTTTTGCTGCTGACTGCAGCTTAAGGACACCAGGGTTGGTGAGCAAAACTGTTGCTCAGTCACTTTTCCTGACATTATTTTAATGTTGGCCCAGCAATGTAGCATCTCTGTCCTTCAGACTATCCTTGCTGTAGGGAGGCTGGTAAAAAAATCCCAGGGGAGTAAGGCAGGCAAGAACATCTGCTTTCACACTATGCAAATGTGTGTAACATCCTGGCTTTTAATACCTTATCTTAATGCAGAAATATTGTCTTTGGATACCTTGTTTGCTACTACCCGAAGGAATTCCCCCATAGCCAGACAAGTGTGGTAACTCGCTCAGTCACTATGGGACGTGTAGCTGGCGGTTTGTGAAAAGCAGCTGCCAGGCTTTTCTCTGCTGAATCAGTTATGCTACGCAAAGAGTTTTTGTGTGTTTTTTGCATATGTGTTGTATTATAGGGTTTATCATATTGCAACTGTGTTGTTGTTGCAATTGTGTCCAGTTCAGGCAATATAGGGTTATGATTACCAAGCTACAGTTGCATATACAGTATGTGCAAACGTCAAAATGTCTCATAATGAATGATCTCAACTGAAACCTTTCTGGTCGACAATTAAACTTGTTTAAGACAGAAGGGACTTCTCCTTGAGGGGCAGTTTTTTACTCTGTTGCCGATAATCATATTTTATTTGACCATGGTTGATCACAACAATTCTTTTATTTTCATATACAATGATCAGCTGTAGTTCTTACATTACACACAAATGGATATCACTTGCCATTCACAGTCATTATTGATGTAATCATAAAAAAGTATACTTTTATTCCAGTAAAGTGATGTCCTCATTACTCCATCCATTAAAATGGAAAATCAACTATGTGATGTGACTTTTATGTTATAGATTATGTGTTTTATGTGTGTAAAAATGATACCGATGCCAATACCGTGACTTTGATACCGGTTCCTAATAGGGTTGCATGATATTGACAAAATGGGATATTGCGATATTGATTATGAATATTGCGATATAGATATTAATTTCGATATTTTTAAACACATGTAAAATTACGAAACTTATCGGAAAGCGCATCACAATAGATTCATAACAAATAAAACAAGTTTTCTTACAACACAGGGTTTGTTTCAACTGACAGTCATATTGGACTGGTACAACATGAATAAATTAATAAGGACCATGTCTACAGAACAGGACATGTTTTGTTGTTCAGTATAAAATATATAAATAAAGAGAACAGGACACAACTTTTTCTTTCGCTTCTCTGATTCGTTCCGTTAAGTTGTCTCTATCTATTTCTTCACTTACACTGTCACTCTGTCGAAATATGCACACACGTGGTACGCTCCATAGGGTTTGTCACGTAGTGGCCCCGTGCGCTGACGTGCACCAACATGTGAAAGTGGCACGGTAACTGGCCAATGAAATCATGATCATTGTAGCGTTTCAAGCGGGCTCTAAATCAAACCCAACTTAGCCACACAGCCAACGGACGGGACGCAGCGCTCCACAAAATAAACAAGATATTGCATACTTATCGAGACACTTTCGATATAATATTGTGCAAGGTGGGGTGGTGATGGCGCAGTGGATATGTCACATGCCTTTGGTGTGGGAGACCTGGGTTCGAATCCCACTGCGATGCATCAGCCAACGTGTCCCTGAGCAAGACACTTAACCCCTAGTTGCTCCGGAGGCGTGCAACCTCTGACATGTATAGCAATTGTAAGTCACTTTTGGATAAAAGCATCAGCTAAATGACACGTAATGTAATGCAACGTGATATCTCGATAACGATATTGAGTCACGCACCCGTAGTTCCTGAACGATTTTACCTTCTTTTTTTTTTATTTACGTATTTTTCAGCTCCTACTACCTTAGCTCCGTCTCTGTGCGTAACATATAGTTTGTCCTGCCTGCTTCTTCGACATGTAACATTAGACAGCCAATCACCAACATTATGTCTTGGAAGAAGCATGCTGCAGGCTTATTGGCACACTGACGCTGACAAGATTTACTCCTTAGGTATTGAAATTGGGTATTGAATGACGAGGCATTTTTTGATACTAGATACTTTAGAGGCAACTCGGTCTGTGCCTAAAAAGTATTGAAATCGGTGCCCAGCCCTAGTTGTCAGTGCTGGTTTTATGTGTGGGAGGAAGAGCGAAAGGATGAGGTGCATATGATTTCCATCCATGCCAAATTTGGTGGCGGGGGGGGTTGCTCTCCAGAGATAAAAAATGCCGTTGTGGAGTTGTTTCAGAATGAACTACACTGGCCGTCACCCAATGCAACAGTATGGCTTTTTAATGTGTTTTTAATAGAATGATTGCAGAGCTCAATGAGATGGAGGCATAAGCTACAGTAAATCAGTCACAGCCTATGCTTGTTATTGTGATACTGTACATTTGCTGTTGGTGTTGGTCTTTTCATTCGATTTGCTGATTCAAAAATAAAACTGTTTTGTGCTTGTTAAATTCAGGACTTATTCAATTTTATAGTATATTCAAAACATGATTTGTATTTACGCAGTACAGTGTAATCATTCCTCACACTTTTAGAAGCAAGGCTGGATGTACGTCTCTCGACAGGATCAGTTTGGGTAATGGACAGATGGGAGATAGGCCCACTCATGCTGCTCCTTAGTCTGCCCCAGCTGCTTGGAGATATTACCCTCCATGTGTGGTGAGTAATAGGTCCCCAGGAACACGTCATACTTAGTTTCAACTGGGTCAGAGACTACTTGGGCACCAAAGAAGCAGCCAGTGATGAATGCTAATGCGTGTGCTTCCTCACACCTACAAGTGCACACAGTCTGAGTTAGCCCCTCAGGTAACTGATGGTGCTTGCAAACGTGGTTCAGTATTCCCTCTGCTGGGTCAAATGGGGAATCCTCACTGTGACCCAGATAAGCTGTTTGGCTTAGGAGTTGTTAAAATGATTTATTATATTTCTGCGTTAGCTACATTGTTTTGGCTTTAATGCTTTATCTTAGCGTCATCATCCCTCTTCATTCCAGTCCTGCTAGGAGAGGTAAGCTGTGAAATGGCCTAGTTAGTTTATCCTGGCTAGTTGAATAGCACAGCAGGTTAACTTTACAGGTACACTCTACTTGCATAGTGTTATGGTGTCAATGTTATGTTGCTCATAACTGTTAAGATGTGTTATTCTCTGTGTCTCATCTATGTTTCCTTTTGCTTTCAATTACAGTCTTTTATCTTATTTTGTTAGTGAACCAGACATTTAGCCGGTACACTTTTCTGTTCTGTTGTCTATGTTCTTTATATGCATTCTGTCAGTCAATTTCATTTTTGTAATCTCAACACACTCTTGCTTGTGTTACAGGTGAGCCGCGCAAGTTTGACCCAAAGTTCAGAGGACCTGTTCACAAAAGGTACTACACATACTCAACATCATCAACTTTTGGCTTTAGGTTGTTGCATTTGATAATGTAGCAGTTTAAGGAGAAACTAAAAATGTACCAAAACTAAATCTGGTTCACTTGCAATGCATAATTAAGTCACTGCATTTACAAATCTGTTTGCAAACACATTTGAGAGACCTTTTCGTCATCTCTGAAGATAACAGGAAATGAAAATCCATTCACTTGCATTTTATTAGAATAGTGGCAGAGATCTCAGGAACAGATATCTCAAAACTTAAATGCATTCAAAACTATATGTACACTTAAATACCACTAGAAGTTCGTAAAATAAAAAATAATAATTACAATTAATTCTGTTGAGGTGACCCTATAACTACTAGGCATGGTCTTCCAACATCTGATTGTTACATGTTTATTGATTTTGGCTGTTGTGTAATGTTTTTGGCACACACCCAAGTTGAAACGCTGATAGATTGATCATTTGTCATGCCACGTTAATAAAGATCGAGGCAGAGTGCTGGCAGCTCTTTCCACTCCACCTCCCAGATCAATGGCCATAAGTCAAGATGGTGGCTGGAGTTAGACCAATGACACACTCTATTAACCAGCCAGATACAACCAAACAGATGTAGTCCACACATTACGGGGGCTATTGCAGGGAGATGTCTCCTGTTTTTCAACCAGCAGCACAGTAGCACTTCTCCTGATGAACTACAGTCTGCTGTCTGCCTCCATGAGGGCTACAATTCTATACACCTCACAAGTTATTGTTTGCTCTATGCAATAATTTATAATATACTGAAAATAAAATACAAAATGATGTGATATGAAAATTCACATGAAGTTGGCAACGTTTGTGATAAGTTAGGGAAAAATTAGGTCACATGCCAAAATGATTGAAAAACCCTGATTAAAATAGAAAGGTATAGTACTTAACAGACGATCCTCATTTAGAAATACAGAACTATAAACTTTTAGGTTGAGCATTTTGGTTACACTTTAACTTTTCTACATAAGACTGACATGACACTGTCATGAACGTGTCATAAAACATTATAAATAAGTCATAAACGTTTATGACATAACTCTTTTTTTAGTAAGTGTCATTCGGTTTTGTCATGACACATTATGGTTAGGGTTAGGGTTCATGTGTCATGACTGTGTCATGTGAGTGTCATGTATTCATGACAGTGTCATGTCACTCTTATGTAGAAAACTTAAAGTAAAGTGTTACCAGCATTTTTCAGAAATGTAATATACAGTATGGTATTTTTAAAATTTGAAGTCTACATTTTGAGACCTAATTTCTTCAGCAGAATGAAAGCCAAATTTTGCAATAAAGCAAAAACCCCTCAAGGGCATCACCACAGGCTTCTTTTGATGATTTAGTAATATTCTGATGTAATGTATGCTCTTATCTATTTTATGTTATATCATATCCGTTTGGCAGGCTGCTGTGAAGGCATGTTTCAGACCTCCTGTGTCTCTTTATTATACCCTCTCCAGCCCATTTCACTGCTACAGCTGGGTGAAGGCACCACGGATACTTTGATGTTTCTGTGGCTCAAAGGCTTTCCTTAATGAGAACTGGGAGTGAACCGACTCTGTGGTCGTCTTGTTTTCATGCAAGCTCGGTGCCTAAATGAAGTAACTGTGGTTATTGAGCACTCCTGTAAAGGACATACAGAAGTGGACACGGTGTACTGTTATTTCAAACTGGCTCCAGCTATAAACAATGTAATAATACACTAATCTGTGTCAAAATATGAACTCACAACTGCCCAAGTGTATTGTAATGTAGTAATGCTTTTTATAGTGTCCTGTTAAATCTGCACTTGCAGACAAACGCAATAACCACAAATCAGTTGCTGCTGCCGTCACAGCATGTTTCACAACTTACCTAAAGGAGCCTCGTGTTTGTCAGAAAGCTGCGCACTTGAACCAATGTCCCTCCTTGGCTCTTGTGACAAATCTCACCCTCCAAATATCCCTTCCTGTTAATGTCTGTTACAAAACAGGGACCGGCTGGCAGATTCACACCACAATGGCACCCATGGTATTCTGTGGCACTGCTGCCATCTCTGTCACCTTGACTCCCTCCGAATATCAGCCCTGCAAATGTAACACAGACACAAATGTTTCTAATTGCACTGACAGAGCTTCCAGTACAGATTTTTGTTTTTGTTTTCTTTCAAAGCAGCTCTGCCTGCCACGGTGCAGTACACCGGCAGGGCAATGCTTTGGACCCTGTGAAAGTATGTGTAAGTGACATCTAAAGAGGCCAGGTTGGGGGCCGAAGAGATTTGCGGTTTGACTATATTTTGGATGTGGCCTGCTTTTCTGAGATAAAAGAACAAAGCAGAATTGTTTTCACTCCCCTCTCTTTGTCAGCTTCCCTTCAACACGCACCTTTGCATGCTTCAAAGGTGACTTTGTATTAGCACTGCGGCGCTGTGTGTGCACTTTGTCTTAATAATGCAGTCGTGTCTAATATGAGCAAGTTGGGAAGAAGACGGATCTACAGTAGCACATTACGGTGGAGGAGAGGCAAGGTCAGCTTTAGACCTCCACCCCTCAGATCTTCTCCTTAATCATCTAGGATGTGTTGCCGAGTGATGGCTAACTTATCTTCCAGTTAAAGGATGGAGATGGATTCAAAGATGAGGAATGCAACCATTGCCATGGCAACCCTGACAGCTATTTCTCCTTTTTTTCTTTTTTTGAATGAAATGAAATGGTACTCCCTCGTCTCTGTTTGTTAATAATATGCAGAATATCGGCAACAGCTTTTCTTGTAGCGTGGCAGGTTGTCTTTATACTCCTATTCACTGTCAGTGTGAGACTATGGCTGTCTTCGCCAGGCAGAGCTGTGCCCACTTTAGCTGCCTTTGTTTCTCTATTATCTCCCAAAAAGAATTGCTGTGCTATCAGAAAAAACAAACACCAAGTCTCTAAGCTTATTTCATACGGCAACCAACTGCTCTTTTAGTCTTTTGTCACTCAGTGTCATTTATTGGATGTTTCGGCTGATGTTGGCATGTTTGCCTGAAGATACAGAACAGATGGTCAGAATGGAGATATCACATTTTCAATTTGCAGGTATCTACAGTCCTACTGTAATTCCAATAAGAACGGCGATAATGGACTCATCTTGTTCTGAAATGAGAAACGAGGAGGATTAGCAGCCCCGCTGGGACCGAAAACATTCCAATCCTCTATATTGCCAAGTTCAACAAACCAATCTACCAGAGCAGCCTGTTAACATAGATTGCAAGCGTTACTGCAGTTATTAATGCAGGGCCATAAAAAGTAGATCTTAATTGCAGCTGCACTCTCAAGCAGTCTGGGATAATTTGCAATGCAAGCCTAAATTACACAGATGACCCTAAATCTGAGAGGCTACACTGAGCATACAGTTTAACTAGTTCTGTTTGTTTCTTGTTTGCATCCTAATGTGAATTTGTTAGTGTCTATTTAAGCTATTTTATCCCTCTTTGTATGGGTTGATGCTCAGCTGATATCCTCTGTGCGCATCAGTGCTCTAGTCTGTCTTCACTGTCTGCTACTTAATCATGAAATTGTATTTAGAGGCTGAAGAGCACCCTGTGTAGAACCATGTAACCATGCTGCATACAAAACAAGGACAATCCACTCTTCAAAGAACTACACAGAGGAAACACTGTCACATCTCTGAGCTCAGGCCTCCTTTTGACATTGGCTTCGCTCTTCTGGATGAAAGAGGAGAAGGGTAGAAAGCTGGAGGAAATGAGGTTCTCAAGTCAGTTTGTGTATACCGTATGGTGTTAGAAGGAGTCTAACATATGTCCCTTGCATGGTACTACTGGGCACAGTGGATTAAACTTGGCTTTATTCAAGGCTGGGCTCATAGTCTGAATAGAATTGAAAGAGGTCTAAGAAGGGGCTGGACTGACTGACCGCTTCTCTCAGAGTGGAAAGGAGTAGAAGAAAGCTTTTTGTGGGACAGAGACAGTGAGACAGTGAAGAAGGAGAAAGAGAGACTCTGATACGCTGCTTTAAACGAGCAGACTGAGGAAACTGTGAAGAGAAGGGCAATCTTCAAATAACTGTCTCTGTGCCTGTGGGACAGTTTACTCTGGTTGGGATTCAGAGTCTCATTAGAAAGTCAGTAGACCTCCACTAAAGTCTTTCTGAAAACGCAGTATACAGATGACACCTTGTTATACCTGGTAGCAAGTGCTGCACGCACATATAAAGCTCAAACTCCCTTGCCATGCAACAGCTCTGTCATGATTTCCAACAACGAAATGGTTAAACATACAATACACATTTATTTTTTTTTCCTTGAGATGAGGCAATTCCTCCTGTCCTCCTGGACTCATTAGTACATGTATCTTTCTCATGGTACTTATGTGGACAAAGGCATTCAACAACCAACCATTCATAAATCACCTTAATTTTCTCTTGTAATCTTTCCCGTGACCTCCCCCCAGGAGCTGCACTGATGTGGTTTGCTGTGTTATCTTCATCATTGTCATCCTCGGCTACATCGCTCTGGGTACCGTGGGTGAGTTTGACACATTGTTGCTGTTGATTTTTCATAATCACACACCACTACACCCACAAACACAATGTGATGTGATATGTTCTGGTCTGGTTGGGGAGTGAAAAATGTCTGCCTGTGACAATAATTTGACAATTTTAATTTACCACAAACAAAATGGGACCTGCTCTTCTCCACAGGATGCACCAACACTGCACGAGAAAATAAGCTGGGTTTTTTTGTTTTGTTTTTTCACTTACTCATAATTTCATGGTGGGCTATTCAACAAAATGTCTGATAGTTAGAATTGCGGGGGAGTTGAAATATGCAGCTCCCCCAGAGAATGGGCTAGCCTTTTGATAAGTGGGAGTTTCAACACAACATGCAGCTTGTATGGCTCACTCTGGCTTATTCTTGACTTGAGCTGATCGTGTTAGTGAAACTGTTTTGATGTCCCTGTCGAGTGTTTTTTGACTGGGTGACCAGTGATTTCCCTCTGGCTCTCATTTCATTCAAATTTTCTTGAAGCCGTTTAGTTCCCTCGAGTGTAGTCTCGCTTTGCCAGACCCTCCTCCAAAGTCTGGCTACTCCACATAGCATTCGGGGATGGTAGGAAAACATGCTCTGGTTTAATGGCATTTCTTTAAACCAATCAGAATCGTCATGGGCGGTGCTAAACTCCGCACAGCTCCGCTGCACAGTAGTTGTGCGAGAGAAAACTCAGATTGGACAGATAGTCTAGCTAGCTGTCTCGATTTACCATGCAGAAATCTGAGGAGCAGTCAACAATAGTCCTCATGTATCCACCGACTTTTAAATTCCAACACAAAGAAAGCGGAAGGAAACGGAAAATACATGCATCCGGCAGAATTTCCTGCATCACCGGAGCAATCCCAGAAGTAGAACGCGAAGGATAAAGACTACCTCGGGTGTGACAGTGTTCACTTTGTCTGCGGTCTTGTGACTCTACCCATTAGCTCTTTTTTTCTTTCTGTCTTGCCTCAAGTTTTCCTTTTTCCCCACTTAATTTTCCTTCCTTTCTCTCTTTTCACTTTTATTTTTTTCTCTAATTTTTTTCCGCTCTGCCACTTTCTCTTTTCTCATACAAAAAGCATATCCTGTTTCATCCAGCACACCTGACTGCACATTTCTTTCCTCCTCCTTTCACACACGTATGATATACATCACAAATTAGGGGAAAAATAAAATCCCGATGCTGTCAACAAAATGCCATCTCTTTCCAGCTAGTTGTCAGCGGTGTCTTGTCTAAATCTGGACACTTGAAGGATTTACTGTTTTCCAATCATTTAAAAAGAGCATAAGCCGTGACAATGGATGGGACTTCAAATGCACACTGTAATGTCTCCAATCAGCTGAATAACTCTGTGTTCTTTATGTATAATTTATATTTATTTTTCATCCCTGGTGTGTCAAAACTTGTAGACTGCCTTTGTTGCAATGCCTCGTGTTCAGCACAGTCCTTCACTGACTGTTAAGGTAAAAGACCTTAAAGGAATACGCCACCATTTGTTGAAATAGGGCTTATCACGGTCTACCCTGGCTGTAGATAGGTGGGCCAACGCATTTTTTTGTCTCAGTGCAAGTAATTAGGTTGTTTTTTTTGTCTTTTGTTGGCTCACTTTTACTCACAACATGCTAACCGGCAACATAGGATTCCATTCACTACGCTAAGCTAACTAGCGGCGGCGCTGCCGGTGTTGCACCAGACTAAAACGATGCATGCACAAAAATTGCGTTGGCCCACCTATCTAAAGCTAGGGGAGACCGTGATAAGCCTTATTTCAACAAACGGTGGCGTATCCCTTTAACACTGTGTTGTTCAGGTTGGGCAAGCCAATGAAACACAAGAGCTGCTTAGAAAATTGAATTTCAGGGTTACTGCTACTCCTATCTAGAGACACCGAAGAAAACAAATTAAACTGGATTGATTTTTTTTTTTCATTTTTATTTTATCAATGTAGAGGTTTCTTCTTTATTAGCAAGCATGCATGCATTCCTCCAAATACATTTCCATTGTTGTCTTGTTAATTGTGTTGCTTATTTTTTTGTCCTTGGTGAGTACACAGAGAGACACACATGGTCTTGGCCTGATTCGCTCATAGATTTGAGGATTTGATTCCTATTGATTCATATAGGACCCTGTTTGATCCAGCTGTACTTAAATAATTATACAATGCATGTCTTTAGGTAGCTGATCATTTTATCCGTTACATCAAAACAGCGTAAGCTCTGTAAAGGAGGATGATGTATTGGCCAGTGGCCTTGTGTACCTCCAGTAGGTCGGACAAGACCGTAACGCTGCCAGTTTCAGGAGTATGTATCTGGTATGGTTACGCATGTTAAAATAGCTCTTGTGCTGTGTTTTCAGCCTGGATTCATGGCGACCCCAGGAAGGTGATCTATCCAACCGACAGCCACGGCCAGTTCTGTGGCCACAAGGACACCCCCAATGCGTGAGTGGAAAAATATCTTAAATTATTGTACTCTAGAATAATTATGTTCCCCAAATTGTCTGTCAGCTTTCCATTGTTATCGTTACAAACACAAAAGGATTTGACCACAATACATGGTTATGGTTTGTGACTAATTATGGCAGGCTTTCCTGTATCTCTCTCTCTCTCTCTCTCTCTTTTTTTTTTTTTTTTTTTTTTTTTTTTTTTTTTTTTTTTTTTTCTCTCTGAGTTTGTGCTTAAATGCTTGCTAATGAAATATTGCAGTAATGCACTGGTTTCTCAGTCTTTTGAATCCTTCTAATAATACTCCTTTCTTTATCTTCATCATTTTTCTCCACAGAAACAAAGCCATATTATTCTACTTCAACATGTTGAAATGTGCCAATCCTGCAGTTTTGATTAACCTCCAGTGCCCTACAACCCAGGTAAGAGACTGAATGCAGCCCTTTTTCTCGCAGCACATTTTTGCTCTGTTTTGTGTTCCTCTCCAAGCTTTTCCTCCACGCTTGATTATGCAAGATTGATGGGCCTTTTCATTAAGAGGATGTGTTGTGCCTCCTCCAGCTCTGTGTCTCCAAGTGCCCTGACAGATTCTCAACTCTCCTGGATGCCTGGGATACCAATAACTGGGAGTATTACAAGCAATTCTGCAAGCCGGGCTTCAAGATTAGCAGTAAGGTGAGAGACCGTGGTTAGTGGTCCGTTGTTGTCTTTTTTGCAGACTAGATGAAAATATATTTATTGAACCCCATGCCTCTTCTGGATGCAGTGCTTACTCACTATTGTTTTAAGACAAGGTCAGGTATGACATAGAGTATATATATTGTATTTATTTTTTACCTCCTTTGGGCAGGTGCTGTACAATTTTATTCATGAGTCTCTTCACTTTTTGAAAGTACAATTGTACAAGAAATAGTTTTTAAACAAAAAGTAATCAATTTTCAGAGTTCATGACTTTTGGTTATAATGAAGAGCTCATTTGAATGTGTTTTGAGAGACTGCCGGAAGTGAGGTGGCTGCCACTGATGCACATCACAGTGACGGAGGCCCGATGGGGTGTGAGAACCAGAAAGTGAGGTGGTGTGTGGGAGCACCTAACAGCTCAGTCATACTGTTTGAACAGAATGATTTATTTCCCTTCCCACATCATTCCATGTATGACAGTGTTACATCAGACACGATTCAATCCAACATTGTCTCATCTGACTTTTTTGATCTTCAGGAATAATAATAATTCCAAAAATATTTTTGGCAAAATAAAAGGGGTAGGATAAAATACCAAACAATGCAATTGATGAAGGAGAAAGGGGGGCTGGGCCTTCCCTGTCTCAGGGACTATTACTATGCCGCTCAAATTAGACCTTTAGTCTGTTTATGTTCACCTATTTATTCGGCTGGATGGAAAGATGTTGAAGGGACTACTATGAAAGATATACCCATTATGGCCCTTTTTAAATGACAAAAAACTACAAATGAGTACAAATATAATTGAAGATGTTATGCATGAATCTCTTCTGAACTCCTGGAATAGAATAATGCGAATATGCAACTTAGAAAAATTTTCTAAAATTTTAAGGTGGTGCGCGTACGATTCTGACTTCAGACCAAATGTCCTTGATGGAAGATTTAAAGGTTGGGTCTCAAAAGGTATTACAACCTATTACTCTTTTGTGCACAAGGGAACATTTATGAGTTTCGAATTCATGCAGAACAAATATGGTTTAGGTTAGGACGATTTCTACAGATACTTACAGGTTAGGCATTATTTTGATCGAAATATAAAAATAACATTGGAAAAGTGCAACTTGGGGTTCCTACAGACTTTCTTAGCATTAATTACATCATTTTCTTTAAATAAATTAGTTTTTAAGTTATACAAAGCCATTCAGCAAGGCAAAAAACATAACACAGAGTACATTAAGAGGAGATGGGAAATGGAAGGTAATTTACAAATGTCAAATGAAAGTTGGGTGAATATATGTAGAGTACAATGGAGTACTACTGGCTCATACACCTGGCGAGAGTTTTGTTGGAAGAATATAATCAGGTTTTTTATCACACCTATTCAAAAGAGACACCAGGGTAGTGGAGACTCATGCTGGAGGCTCTGTGGGTTCTCAGGAGCCAATCATTTCCACATTTTCTGGGACTGGCCATTGTTAAGCCCTTATTAGTCACAAATATGTGAACATATTAATCATACATTTGGTAGTAAAATACCTTGCAATTTTGAAAATGTGTATTTGGGCAACGTTGATGTTAACAACTGGAGAAATAAGGACAAGAGGTTGCTTTGGACATTACTGGCAGCGAGTAAGAAAACCATAACCAGAAAATGGTTGAAACCGGACCTTCCGACCATCGAAGAGTGGATCAACATAATCCAAGAAATCTACATTATGGAAAACTTTTCATTTACTCTCAGGTCACAAAGAGACATGTTTTACAAAACTTGGACAAAGTGGTCGGAGTATGTCAAGCCCATAAGGTCAGACTTTGTATGAGTTATAGTTTCAAATGACAGAAAACCATTTCTGTATGGTTGCTCTTCCCACAACTGTTCATATTAAAAGATGTTAAAAATTATAAAAATAAATAATATTAATAATTCCAACGCTACAATCACCGAAAATTAAACAATGCTTAAGTAAGATCTATGAGATTGTTTTTATTCTGAAAATAGGAAAAACTTTTCAGAAACCTACTGATGTTATACATGTGACTGATGATAATAATTTTGTTCACGAGACTAAACTGTGAATGTGTTGTAATATAGTGTTTTCATAAGTAAGAACTTAAGTCAACTGACTTATTGTTAAGTGCAAGTTAAAGTTGTCCATAAGACAATTTATAAATGGGCTGCCAGGCACACAATATTTTACATTAATACAGAAACCTACAGGACAGATTTAGATAATTATTGATGCCATCATGTCAATTTCATCTATTCTAGGACTAATCTCTAGATTGGACAGCCTTTCCTTGTCTAAAATCAAAATTGCGTGGGAACAGGAGCTTCGAGCAACAATCGATGAGGAGACCTGGGCTAAGATATTGGGAAGAGTTCACTCTTCATCTATGTGTGCTCGACACTCTGATTCAATTTAGAGTGGTCCATCGAGTGCATCTTTCCAAAGTCAAATTAGCTAAAATATATACACAAGTCGACCCTATATGTGACAGATGTAAGTCTGCTGATGCGACGCTGACTCATGTGTTCTGGCTCTGCCCCAACATTGAGGGTTATAGGAGGGGTATTTTCGAGGCTCTCCCTCTCTACAGTCCTAGCAGTCCCAATTGATCCAGACCCTCTTCTATCACTGTTTGGAATTGTTCCTGAGGGGATACAGTTACCTGCTGGGGGGGGCCATACAGTAGTTGCCTTTACTACCCTTCTTGCACGCCGCCTGATACTTTTAAAGTGGAAGGATGCTGCCCCGCCCTCAGTCTCCCACTGGATAAGGGATGTGTTGTCTAATCTGAAGCTTGAAAAAAATCAGATGTACGCTACGGGGCTCTGAAAAGAAATGTATCAAAGTGTGGAGATCTTTTTGTGACTTTTTTCGATAAACCCTCCACACTGGTACAGGAATAAATGGTCAAATGATCATGTCTGACCCTTAATACAAACCTGGATGTGACTCTTGACATTCCGGGACTGGACATACTGCCTCTGTTTCACCGCCTATTGGGTCTTAACGACTTTTCACATTTCAACTTCACTGTGCAATACTAAGTGCCTTGCGCTCTGCCTTTGCATTGTGTACCCTGTGATATTTTTGTATACTATGTTGCACATTCATAGATCAACCAGAGTCTCATTCTTGAGTGACAGCAGGGTGGTTGGGTATGTTTGATGTGGGGTGGGAATGTTGTTGTTGTGTGCATAATCTATGTATATTGTAAAAAAAAAAAAATGTATAGAACTATGAAGGAGGACAGATTTAGATAAACAACGGAAAGATCAGAAAAGGCCCTCCACTCCGTCTCTAACTATAATAAATGCTAAGATAAATATCTTGTTTTCAATTGTTGAATCATCGTCTCCTTTATTTCCCTTTTCAGTCAGTTGAAGAAGTCATACGGGATGAAGACTGCCCATCTATAATCGTGCCAAGCAGGCCTTGTGAGTCAATTTGAGTAACTGTGAACACAGTAACACACAATATTTGTTTGCCAAGCCACTAAAAACAAAACAAAAAATCTTTTTTTAAATGTGTTTCAGTCCTTCAGCGGTGCTTCCCTGATTTCATTACAAGAAATGGAGTGTTAACTGTAGCCAATCAGACCATCTTCAAAGACGGTAACAACAAACGGAGAAGTGTCAATGACCTAAAAGATGCTGCTAAGTAAGTTCTGCTTCCCTGCAACGTGAATCTTTAACCTTGTTGTTCAACCAGTTAAGTTATGGTAAATAGAAAAGTCATGTACATTAGATTTAGCATTGGAATTCTTGCTGTCGTAAAAGAATAAGCATAAATCATTTACCCTGTATAATAAAGTGTTTTAAAACTGTTGTACTGTCAATAGGGCTGCCAGCTCTGCACCCAGAGAGCTCTGGACAGATATTTCAGGGTAGGACAAGTGGGCATGTCACTGACATCACTGATGCCCAAGAATGTGTCCAACCACATTCAAAGTCATTTGCATGTTTATTGCATGAAAATGCAACCCGCAAGTTCAAGAGTAGAACTTCAGGGGTACCTACAAGCTTCCAGCAGCTGCTTTTCTAAATCTACGCTAGCAACACGTTAATGGGCTGAGATAGCTTTAAACTCCGGATAAGCAGAGGAATCATGTATTTAAATCAGTGAACTGATATTATAAACCTACAGTACATGATTCTGTGTTTGCTGTGATCAACTTTTGTTTGAATGACCCTGAAAGATGATGTGCTTTTAATGCTTTTCTTTTTGTAGCAAAGTAACTGCCATGCAGCAAGGAGTGGAAAGGTCTCCAAGATGATTTATTTCAGCTTTTAAACTTTGCCTCCGCTGTAGCCAGTAGCTTTGTGTAGACTAACCCTCCCTCTTCATTATGAACAATCTGTTCCTGTGTCCCTCCACCTGCAACATTGGACAGGGATTAGGACAGATTAATACAATTGTTTGTGGCATATATCTACCTCAAAACATCCAGTCATCTACTGCTTTGGGTGTCAAATAACATATAGAGTGATGTGGGGTCCCCCTGGTGGTCATTAGGTTTGCTCCCTTGCTCTAGATATGAATGCAGGTTTGCATAACAGGGCTGGATATGATCCAAAATATTGTCTTTAGACAGGGTTGCGGTGACCTTTTAGGGAGCTGATGTAGAACTTTTCATTATATGGTTGGTTTCAGAACAGCTTTCAGTGCTCTGTTTAGCCCTTGGCAACGTTAGCTTGTCCTCTTTCCCTCCTCTGTCTGTACTTTAGAGATGTATCCGAGTTATAGGGCAGTGTGTATGCAGTCAAACTTTGCAGTAGTCATGTTCTGACATTGCTGCAAGTCTTGTAGTTATATTTTCCCTGTGGGGACTCAACACTAGAGTGTGTTTGTGATTTCCCTGTTTGTGAGTTCTTTAAATACGCTAATAGAATTAGGCAAAAAATATGTTTGGTTTTATGCTGAATCATTTGTCTTTGGTTGAGATTTTGTCATTTGCTCAGGGAACATTTAAGATTTCAAGATATATTGAGTCATTTTTAAAAAATTTAAGATTAATCCAGGTGACAACTAAAACAGTATTTTAGCATTTGAAGCACTTCTTTATTTATATATATTTTTTTGGTTATCAAGCACTTGACCTGTACTGTGAACAGAAACCTATGGGTTATTGATCTGACACATCCATTAATATGTGCTATTCCACTAGGTGCTCCTTGTATCACATCCAGTAACACGCTGCTATACCATTTACCGCCATACTGAAGGTACTATTGCTCCATAGCGCTTCAGTAACACTAATGCTGTTTTGTGGCTCCTGGATATGAAACTTAGAATAGTTTTCTTAAGACCCTCATAACCCAATAAGTAGGTCTCAAACCTGAGAATATCAAAAGCATTTTGAAACTGTATTCATCTTTGTTCCATAGTAGGAGCATTATAGATAAATAAAGTGTCAAGATGTTTTTGAGAAACCCTAGTAATTAAGTTATTCATCTGTCACAGTCCCTCTCCGTATCCTTATTAAATCCCTTTTTTGTCACCTTGTCTCTTTCCCACTCCTTCCAATCTCACCTTGTTACTCCCATCACAGAGGTATCGCCAATCTGCTGAATGCCAAAGAAGTTGGCATGAAGATCTTTGAGGATTATGCAAATTCCTGGAACTGGATCCTCATGTAAGAATATGCTGTGGCTTTTGGTGATTTTCATGAATTCACTTCCCTTTATTGATTATGTGCTTCTGTGGGTAGAGAAACTTATTTGAGCCATCAGTGAAATAGATGATGTCCTAACTGCTTGGAACAGTAGGCGATTTAAATAGCACCAGATACATTCCTATTTTCCAAACATCTTACTGAATGAATTCTTAAACTCCAGATTCCTTTCTTTACCTGTCAAATACCTGTCAGTTCCCAGTATGCACATGTTTGTGTTGTTGCAGTGGTCTGGTTATAACCATGGCGGTCAGTCTGGTCTTTATCTTGCTGCTGCGCTACACTGCCGGCGTGTTCCTGTGGCTCATTGTCTTGAGTGTGATCGCTGCGATCGGCTACGGTGAGTATTCCCCATAGACAGTTAACCTCCCATTGCCAGTGGCTGCTGGTACACATGTTGGAGATGTTGCCCACGTCTTTTACATTTGACTTTCTCACCTGTCTTGCCGTGAGCAGTTCTGTTGTCATGACAAGCTGTGGCAGATTTAGATTTGTCTTACCTTGTTGCATCCTTACCTGGCGTTTATTCTGTCTCTCTGTGTCTCCCAGGTATCTGGCACTGCTACTGGGAGTACAGCTCTCTGAGCGGGAAGCCAGGCGCTAATGTCACCATCTCTGATATCGGCTTTCACACAGACTTGAGTATTTTCCTTCAGCTCAGACAGACGTGGCTTATCTTCAGTATGTTGTCATCCACTATCATACATTTACCTCACACTTTAGATGTTATTATGTGAACCCAAACCCTTATAGCCACAGTGCAATGCTCGCCCCACTGAGTTTTGCTCAACCGCATCATATAAACAACAATTTTCCATCCCTGTAGACTTGAGGTTTTAAAAATGAAACCTTCTAGAGAGAATGCTAGCACAGTGATTTTAAATTTTTTTTTTTTTACTAACTGAAACTGATATAAAACATTTTTGTTGTATGTGCATTGACTAATAATCAAACACATTTGTTTTGTAGTGATCTGTCTTTCTGTGATTGAGGCCATTATTGTGGTTATACTGATATTTCTGAGGACAAGGCTGCGCATCGCTATTGCATTACTGAAGGAGGGAAGCAGGTATGAATAAAAGCTCGGTTGATTACTTGAAAATGAAATAGTGTTTTTATTTTATTCTCTATCTCTCTATATATATATATATATATATATATATATGCACGCACGCACGCACACACATACACAGAGCTTTTTCAAAACCGGATGTCTTTCTTGTTTTTAGGGCCATCAGCTACATCATGTCCACTCTCTTGTACCCGATCATCACCTTTCTCCTTCTGGCCATCTGCATCGCTTACTGGGTCGTCACAGCAGTGTATCCTTCGAACTGCTGGTTCATCGATGAACTGTTTCATTCAAAGAATTCTGCTGCGTTCATCCAGTCTGCAGTAGTTCAAACACTATATCAAGTTCATTAGGATTATCCACACGGTCATATAGAAAAATCTGCTAGTAAACAGACCATGCACTGTTGTAGTTGTAGAAAATGGCTAGGGCTTCCTTCACTTGGTGCTTTATGTTTTTTTTTAAAGCAAGAGCAAAATGGGGCGAGCGTGTGCTGGTGTGTCTCAGTAAATAGTTTAGCATAGACCCAGGCTTGTAATGCCTGGATGAACGAGAGGACTCTGTGTAAGTAGCGCATAACTGAAGTATTAAAACCAAACTGAGTTTGTTTTCAGGGATTGCTGTGTGGAGGAAATGTCTCTTTGTGTTGCCCTTAACTAGTTTGACCTCAGCTTCTTAGCATCATCTGGCAACGCAGTCTACAAGGTCGCACCTACTGATGATAAATGCATGTATGCCAACCTCACATGCAGTCCAAAGGTTAGTTCCACCTGCCACTTCTCGCACTGTGAAATGTTTTTCAGACTGTAATCAATCAAAGCATGTGTTATAGTTTCTTCTTATTGCCTACAAGTAAAATCTAATAGCTGAGCGTGACTTTTTAAAATCAATCTCTAAGGCTGATGGGAATAGAGTTCACATTAGTCGCTGATGCTTAAAAGTCACACCAGTGTTTCTCTTTGATTGAGTAGTTTAGCTTGTTATGAATTAAGTGTAAAAGTACTTAAGGAAATATGAGGTCACATTACTCTTATCCGACTGCACCTCGAGATCAAATCTGTTGCTTTCTTTCAGACATTCAGTCAAACCAATATTACCAAAGTGTGCCCCGGGTCACAGTGCATGTTTGCCTTCTACGGTGGAGAAAGTGTGTACCATCGCTACATCCTAGTCCTCCATGTGTGTAACCTGTTCGTGTTCCTCTGGCTGGTCAACTTTACCATGGCGCTGGGCCAGTGTGCCCTGGCCGGGGCCTTCGCGTCCTACTACTGGGCCCTGAAGAAGCCAAACGACATCCCCGCATGCCCCCTCTACTCATCTTTCAGCCGAGCCATACGGTAGGGAGCTGTAACATACCACTATTGTCCATGTCAAAGTTAAGCTGTCCAATGCTGTACGCATATTTCTTTACTCTTAAACGACTGGTATGAATAAAAGTCCAAAAACCGACAGGATCAAAAGAAAGGATTTTTCAGTACAAGCATCTATTGAATCCACAAAGAATCTAACGCAAAGTGTTAAGATGTCTAATACACTATTTGGTTTCTCGTGTCACAGTTACCACACAGGTTCTCTTGCCTTTGGTTCTCTGATCCTCTCTGTGGTTCAGATGTTCCGAATTGTTCTGGAGTACCTGGATCACAAACTGAAAGGTAAGCTGTAACTCTTGAAAACACTAACTAACCCTAATCTTTACACAATTTATTTCCAATGGGATGATGATTGATGATAATTTTTCCAGGTTCTCAAAATGCATGCGCTCGATTCGTGCTTTGCTGCCTCAAATGCTGCTTCTGGTGCCTGGAACATTTCATCAGGTTTATAAACCGAAACGCATACATTATGGTGAGTTACGAGACACCGACATGGATTATTTTATTGCAAGTAAATGTTAGCAGTTCAGTTGTTAGTTGAGCTGGCTTGTGCCTTAATGCTTCATTACTCTCTACTTCTCTCTCACAAACAGATAGCAATATATGGAAAGAACTTCTGCACCTCTTCTAAGGATGCTTTCTTTCTCTTGATGAGGAACGTTATTAGGTAAGGCCTTATCTTGTAGGTCTGTGTCAGATCCATGCGTCTAAAAGAGATCAGAGTGCAAATGACTTGCTGCTGAAAAACACTCCGTTAACATGCCAGGCTAAGAAAAATACAAGATGTTTAGATTTTGGCTAAAAAACAATCGAGAAAAAGGTGTGGATTTGCTTTATGTAATTCAAACAGTCAAGAAATGAGTGTTTAAACCAGTTGCACATGTTTCCTCATTAGCCTACTCATCATTTATTTAATGCTGTGTGTGCACTTTCTGTGACTGCGTCTCTCCTCCACTCTGGCTTTTCTCTGCCTCATCTTTAGGGTGGCTGTCCTTGACAAGGTGACAGACTTTCTGCTCTTCTTGGGAAAACTGCTTATTTCAGGAAGTGTTGGTGAGTTTCATGTCACCTGCAGTCTGTAATGTGACATAAACAGTGGCATGGACAAAAAAACTGCAGGAGAGAGAGAATGAGATATCCTCCTAAATGTAAGGTGGATGATAAATCCTCTCACTCAGTTTTTTTTCTGCCATGCTCATACTTTATTTCCACTCAGTTTGTGTCATTCTTAGTTGAAATTTACTGTTGCACATGTTTTCTGCCGGTCTGTGGGAAAAAATAAGTCTCTTTAGGAGGCCTTAAATTCAGTTCAGTTAATGAGAACTTCATTTAAACATGAATCAAAATGAATCCTAGAAGTTACCCGTACAAATCCCTGAACATCAAAAATAGTGCGCTATTTGTCCAAGATGTATCGATCTAAATGTGTGTGTTTGTAAACCCTTAATGTTTCCCCTATCAACCAATTTAAAAAGCATTTTAGAATAAATGATGCTGCTTGATTTGTCCAAAAATCCCTTATGTATTTATGTTTGATCTTAAAGGATTTATAAAGTAACCCTTTTTAAGGATTGAACAAGAAATTAGACTGCCATGCTTTTTTTTATGTTTTCCAGGTGTTCTTGCATTTTTCTTCTTCACACATAAAATACCAGTCATTCAAGAGGAGACGCCATCCCTAAATTACTGCTGGGTCCCCCTTCTGGTAAGGAATAAATCAAGTTTCTTCGGGAAGTTTAGGCATGTTTGTATTCTGACTTGAACTATTCACTGTGCATATGATAGATAGATAGATAGATAGATAGATAGATAGATAGATAGATAGATAGATAGATAGATAGATAGATAGATAGATAGATAGATAGATAGATAGATAGATAGATAGATAGATAGATAGATAGATAGATAGATGTTGACAGTATAGCATACTGACTTCAACCTGTTGATTCTTTCAGACGGTGGTATTTGGATCCTACATGATTGCACATGGCTTTTTAAACGTCTTTGCCATGTGTGTGGACACGTTGTTCCTGTGCTTTTGTAAGTATGCGGGTTGTTTCAGTACTTTACATGACCCAGTGTGAGAATATGACTACTTGTACTGATCACTGCTAATGTGGTTAAAAATGAAATGCCAAGTAGCCTGTCACCAGCTGAAAATAACTCTCTTCTGCTTAAAAACGGGCTCTTAATGACAACTAAAATAGATTCCTGCTCATTCAGCTCTCTAATTCCTGCCTGACCGTTTTGAATATTTCTCTCTGCTAAGTCTTTGCTTTGCTTTCTCTTTCTGGCTGTCACTCTGTCTGCTATTCCTGCTCCTCCTGTCTTCTGCTGTGCTGGGGACCTGGTCTCAGGTGAAGACCTAGAGCGGAATGACGGTTCTTCTTCCAGGCCCTACTACATGTCTCCTGGCCTGCACAAGATCCTGCGCAAAGGAGAGGAGGGTGCCAAATTATGCACTGCCTCTTGAGCAATGTGCGGCCACTTTTACTGCTACTTTAACTGCTGACTCACTCACTCACTTCTCCATATCTGTATGTGTTGGGGTCTGGACATTTGAGAGCGAGTACTGTAGGGCTAAACATCAACACTGGATGCATCCCAGCTTGGTCAGGAATGGCTTGGACATGAAAGGACATGTTTTTACTTCGGTTCCTCCCAGAAAAGGCATGGGCGACTAGAAAAGACCAGTTTCCTTACTCTTGAGCCAACTCAGATACTTGCCTTTTTTTCTGCCACGCTTTCTTTTTTCTTCTCTGTATTCTCTTCTGACCTCTGCCTTACTGAGAGGGTACATGCTAACTCGCAGGACGGACACACAGGCTAAGATGAATATGATATGAGCATTTTTACCCAAACAAACATAATGGAACTTAAGATGTACAGATGCCACTGATGGACTATGGCATAAGGTTTTACCATTTAAAAAAAAAAAAAAAAAAAAAAAAAAATGGTGGACTTATGGGGCACACCTCTTGTCGCACTTTGGTCTTCTAGTGTAAAATCATGTTTTGTATGCACTTTGACATGTGGGAAAAGAACCATGTGATTTATTTCTTCTGTCAAGCATGATTATTTTGCTGGCTGTTGATATTTACCATTGGCTTTATATGTTGCTTTGATCCACCGTATTTATACTAACACAGATCCAAAAATGGTGTGTATTTCTGCACTTAGCAAAACTGGTTTCTCTTATTTTACATAATAAAAAAAAAAAGAAGGTCACAATCATTTCAAAGTTTCCATTATAAAGATCAGCTCACAGATGTACTGTAAACCAGACAGAGACTTTGTGGGAGGTTAAGACTTCAAAATACATTTTATGGTTTTTGCTTACGATTTGAATAGAACAGTTTCCAGGAAACTTCTGAATGCAGCCACTAGTTTATGTGCCTAGTTGTGAAAAAAATAAAAAAATAAATTGTTCCTCTTATTCTGTGGTTTTAGACCTTACTCCAGGAACCTTTTTTGCGATACAGTTTATAAAAGGATGTCAAAGCCATTTTTGGTAAATTTTTTATTGGATGGTTCAAATGTATTGTATTGCGAAGTATAATACACGCATCTATCTGGAGGTTATTCAGTGTTCTTTTTGTATAGGAGAATTTTTTTTATCAATGAAATCCAATGAAAATGTGAAATCATTTTTTTTGAATAAACATAAATGGTTTAAGTTTTGTCCAGTGCAATTCCCATCTCCATTTTTAACACGTTGCTCCTGCTGCCTCCTAGTGTGGGATCTGGAGGCGAACGACGGCTCTCCCGACCGGCCCTTCTACATGAACAAAACCTTGAGGAACATCCTCGACAAGAAGAACGTCAAGAAGACGAGCAAGAAATAGTGAAAAGATGAAAGGTGGAGGGGAGAAAGAGACTTCAGGTCATGTACCAAAGAATGGTACAAGCCCATGTGCCATTAAATTTGGCACATTTGCCAAATTACATTTGGCAAAGTGTACACAAGTTGCAACTGTGCACTATAATGAACAAACCGATAAGCAGTTCTGATAATTAGATTCCCACATGCTCACAATTTATGGACTTGATAGTCAAAACAAGTCTAGTTTTGTATGGTGTACAAAGTCACACCAAGTTCTTGTAAATATAACATTTTTATTTTATTGTCATAACTGAAAATATATATATATGTGTATAAATATGTATACTTTTTACAGCCACAGTCGTACTACACAGTAAGTTCCTATTGGAACGAGTGATTTCTTTCTTTATTGAGATTGTGGTAAACCTCAGCTGTTTTTGCTCCTAATCTGTTGTAGTTGCCAGTTCTTACCACTTGGTGGTGCCAGTCATTAGTAGACGTCTTATGTGTACTGTTGTTGAGGCGTGAATGCACTGCTGATTGAACTAGTTTTTCCATGAAATGGTCAAACTTCAGCGCGTCTGTGTATTGTGTTATCACAATTTTTTTTAACCTCACATTGTCTCAAATTGAGAAACTTATTTGCCACTCAACGTCCACTGTTTTCATATTTAACTCCCAAGGACATAATGGCACAGCAGTTCAAAGTGCTTCACTCTTTTAAGTGCCTTTTTCTTAGAATTGCCACATTGAGTGTCTAATTGTATCCTGGTGCTACCATAGGTTACTTGAAGTTTATATTTACATAGTTTATTTGAAAAAGCTTCTCTAATTTTTAAAAACATATCTTGTTAAAGGGATAGTCAGCAGCCAGTGACGGCTTTCCAGATGTTAGGGCTTGAAGTGGAAGGTGAAGTGGAAGGATGCTCTGTGTTTTGGTGGTTTGGAAGCACGTCCCTTAACCATAAAGTCGCAATTTATTTTCTCGGCTGCCGCCTGTGTGTCCAACCAGCAAAGAGTGCAGAACCTCAAGGTGTTACACATGGGCCTACCATTACAACATGTGCTCTTAAAGTCATACTCCCCCCAAAATGTATCTTATTAGTATTAACAAGTCACCTCCTTTTTTAAAAGTGGCAGTAAAAAGTGGCTTCCATTACAGAGAACTGTGGCTGTGGTCATCATGATTCGATGTCAGTTATAACACTACACCTACAGGCCTTTTTTGTCACTTTACTTTAATGAAAGCAATATCTGACAAACAAATATACAGCTAAGTGCACAAGCTACAAACGCAGTGTATTTAGCCGTTCCAAATTTTTTTTTTTTTTATAAAACGAGTGTCTCAAACAGACTGAACATGAGGACGGAGAGCAGAGAAATTTGTCTTAAGCTGCTGTAGAGGTTTGAGAAGTTTCTGTGATGATTTTTAGATTTATTGAGTAGTATAAACGACCACACTCCTGTAGAGGATAAAGATTCTTGATCTGGGTAGAGTATCGCCCTGATTCACAGATTTGGGTGTGACCAGGTTGTTGGTAAAGTCACTGATAAATATAAACGAGTGACACAAGCTGTTGGCAGTTTCCCACACTGTGTCCATGTGTTTCACAGACCTCAAACTTTTGATGAGGTTTTTCTTTTATTTCCTAAATGGATGTATGCATCATTGGGATGATGCTCACCTTTTAAGAGATCTTTGAGATGTGACTCATGCTTGTGAGTCTTTGTACCGTGTTTGTCGAACCCGAGAGCCTGCCCTCATGGTGCCTCAGAGCGACCGCACCGCCAGGCTCACACGCCTTCTGCCGCCGTTTGAGCTGAACACGCTGGGACACGTACAACATAACCGTTCAGTAAAAGCAAAACAACTCTGCTAGTGTATCCGAAAGGAGAGAAATGATGCATGTAGTGCTCAGTGTGGCATATTACGCGTGTAGCATGAATAACTACTAGTCTCCCAGTTGAATTGTTTCTTTATGTCCATACAGCTCAGGTTTAGTTTCATTCCCATAAGGGTGAATACCTAAGATCTGATAAGTGAAGTAAAAACTGTGTTTTTATATGCCTCCCCCCCCCCCCCCCCCCCCCCCCCCCTCCCTGGCATGTCTGTAAATTAGATTCTTTTGGTCAACCACAGTCAACAAGTAGACACAAGTAAAACGTCTCTCCTTGTTAGAATGTGCGTGCGTCTCTTACCGCAAACTTTTAAAAGTCAAACTCTGAAGACGCAGTGCTCAAACCTGTCCATACTCCAAACTGTTTTTATTTATTGTGCATTTGTGCAGAAAGCTGACAGTATAAATGCCTCCATATATTTTATTTATACAGTAAAAATTGCATGTGTGTTTTAACAGAATATATTGCCTTCAAATATAGATTTTTTTGTACTTGTGTTTTCATCAATAAATAGTTTTTCTACAATGCATTTCCAATTTTTAAACCTGCCCATTCAGCTCTTAACACTGCAGCATGTCAGCTGTCACTGGATCTGACCAGTAAGCTATCGGTATTCATTCATTCATTCCGGGTTTGTGAAATTAGACATTTATTTTCAAAACAGACTTCACATACAATAAATAAATAAAATTGCAATATCCAAACACTGCTATACAAACAATTTCAAGTTCACCTTCATAATGAGTTGACATGGGGTGGGAGGGGGGTGTGGTGGTGTTCACTAGAGGAGCACGGTCAAACTGTGTCACCAACTACACAAACAAATATAAATCTATAATGTCATATGTCACAATCCAATGAGGTACAATAAAACCTTTCCAATTCCACATTATACAGAACAAATAATAGTCCTCCGTTATATGCTCTACCGTGAATTTAGTGTTTTCAAAGAATGTCAACATTTAATGAATTACTGACAGTTGAAGTAAAGGAAATGTGGAGATCTGAATACTGCTAATGACGACCGCTGGTTGATTTGTGTGTGTGTGTGTGTGTGTGTGTGTGTGTGTGTGTGTGTGTGTGTGTGTGTGTGTGTGTGTGTGTGTGTGTGTGTGGGGGCGGGGCGGGCGGCGCTCAGGCGTGAGACACAGGCAGGGAGGTCATGGCGTGGGCTGGCAGCAGCGGTTGAAACATGGATGGAGGGGAGTGTACTGCGGGCACACAAAGAGAGAGCACTTGAGTCGTTACAGTTACAGGGTACATTTCATGAGCATAGTTTGTGGATAACCGTATCATTTAAAATATGTATCTTTCCGTTTAGGTTAATTAATCGAATAGAAAAAGCTATCTTTGTATACATTATATTCTGAACTTTATATAGCAACCTTAAAAAATCTTTTCAAAACTCTTAAAATCCATTTCGATGTTCATCTTATAACCTGATATTTTTTGAAAAATCATAGATGCTCTCCTTTACCTTTTTGGAAGAGATTTTTTTTAACATTACTTAAATATAACTGCAAATTATTAGCAAATAAGCTTATCTTTTTCTTTGGCTTCATTTCTGCCACTCACTTCTTTCTGTGTAATGTTCAGAGCTAAACCTTCAATCACTAACGCAAATAAAGAAGGCGATAACGGGGCAACAACCATAGATATAAAATACTACAATGTTGGTGTCTTAGTGCCTCGTTAGTCAAAATACTCAAGGTGAAGTTCCATTTAAATAAACCAGAACAATATAATATTTCAAATGTTAAAATAGGAATTTGACACTTTTTTTTTTTATAGTAAGCAGTGAACCACAGTAAAACGGTATCATCGTGACAAGGCTGGTGCTCACTGTCTATGAAGGAGTGTAGTGCAGAGAGCATTGATCCCTCCGGGCCTCCGTACGCTGTGTACTGCAGCTCCTCGGGGGTCGGGGTGGGCTGCGAGAGGCGGCTGGACTGCAGGGAGGTCAGGGGGGTGCTGGACGTGTGGTTGGGGCTCACGTGCTTCTTGTGGCGCGCTCTGCAGTTCTGGAACCAGACCTGTTGATTAACGGGACAAACGCTTTTTTTTTTTTTTTTTTAGGGATGCATCGGACGGTAGCGAGCCGTAAAAGAAGAAGCAACAAACACAAAGGTGAATAGGTTGGGTAATCATGTTAGCTTGTAAACTGTACAAGCCTTTATCTCTCTGCCAAGAAATCTGATGGAGTGACCGTCGAGGAGACACTTCTGCCCCTGGTGAGTAAAACCAGTGTCACTATCGAAACATCGTTAGCAGTGGAAACTGGTCGAAGTCTCAACCAGTAATTTAAAGCTGTGTGTGACTGGAAACACAGCCAATTCTATCCTATACAATAGAAGGAGAAAAATATGTGCGTTCTGGGTCTTACATGGTTATACAGATTATTTTTTGGGCATTTCCACCTTTTAATTTTGACAGGACAGCTAGGTGAGAGAGAGGGGTAAGACATGCTGGAAATCGTCACAGGTCGGATTCGAACCCTGGACCTCTGCGTCGAGGCATAAACCTCTCAGTATATGTGCGCCTGCTCTACCCACTGAACCAACCCGGCCACCGGTTATACAGCTTTTACCAGTGCTGGAAAGTAACTGAGTACAATTGCTCAATTACTGTATACTTAAGTATACATTTGAGGGTTTTTTACTTTACTTGAGTATTTCTATTTAATGCTGCATTGCACTTCTACTCTACTACATTCCAGAGGAAAACGTAGTACTTTGTACTCACTTGTCAACTACAGTTACTGGATACTTTGGCGATCCATATTTTGCGTACATTTAAAAACATATCTCGTGAAATACAGCTTTGGATTTAACTGTGGAGCAGAATATAACGTATTTAAAACTAGCTTAACCTCAACCACCTACACAATTTAAAATGCACAATAATCATAAACCAATAATATACGATGTGCAAAAAAATAAGTTGACTATTTGCGTTTCTTTTCTTTATTCTGCCATTCAGGATCATTTGACACAAACTGGTATTATTTGAAACAGATAAAAGCTCATTTAATGGTCAAATTGAGGTTTTTCTTTTGGTTTTGTACGTGGTTTATCAGCAGCTAGTTAAGTTTGAACGTTTGCTTCTCTCGAAGTAGTATAGGATCCTTCTGTACATTCCATCATCCATATTCATCCTTCATGCACCGGCCCTTCACCGACCTGTATGACTCTTCGACTGAGGCCCGTCTGCTCCGCCAGTTTCTGCAGCGTTTGGGCGTCTGGATTGTTGTCCTGAGCAAACTGGGCCTGCATCACCTGCACGTTGAGAGGCAAAAGACAGTCGGTTAAATAACACGCAGGCTTACTCTGTCGTCGCGGGAGGAAATGCACGTTGAACTGCTGGGTGGAGATTTGACCAGCATTTGGTTTTGTGGAACACTGCTACATGTTTGTGGAAATAGTCAAATAAATACATTTATACCGATAAATGTCAATAAAAACATACTTTACGAAACAGAAAATCCAAACATTTTGGGTAATTTTGGACAGTAAATTATAGTACCCTAAACAATGGACATAATTATTACTATTATTTTTATTAAGTGAGGAAAAACTGTACAAAGTAAATTTAAAAACAAGCATCCTTGTTTGTGGCATTGTACCTGCAGCCCATTTATCATTTGTTTTTATTTTGTTAAATAAATGCTTTACATTTGAGTTTATTCAAATGGACACCTGCTTTTACGTTTACCTTGTATGCTAAACCTTTGTTACACACATTTGTAATTCTAATAACATTTTAAAGGATGAGGCCAATGTTTTTGGCTCAGTTATTTTAGGTCAAAAATGTAAGAATTCAGTGTTTTCCCAGCAGAATTGTATGTATATGTTAGGGTTGGGCGGTAATACGGTATACCGCGGGGGTCTTAAAAATAGCAACGGTATCGGTTTCAATACCGTCATTAAAAAAAAATGCAATGCACTTATATAGGAGACAAGTATTAAATATTAAATATAATTTATTTAATTATGTGTGGTTGTCATCATGTGACAGTGTGGAGGAGAAAGTAGTTTTTTTGTAAGTTGTTGTGTTATTATTGTTTCAGTATTAGTGTTTGGTATTCAGTTTCTGAACCGTGCACAAGCCAACAGTTTGGTGACGCCGTCTGAGCCTTACGTCATCATTTTTAATTAGTCACGGTGATACCGTATACCGCGGTAAAATAGGGAGGAGGTTTGACGGTATCAAAATTTGGATATTGCCCAACCCCAATATACGTATGTATTTATCTATGTGCCGTCTGTCATGTGAGGATGGAGGTTAACCTGCAGCTGGTCGGCAGTGAAGCTGGTCCGTGCTCTCTTGGAGGGTTTTGGCTGGTTGATCTCCTGTTCAGTGGGCACAGCCCCGTCCATGTTAACACTGTTTCCTGCAAGGAAGAGTCTCATATTAAAAGATCTTGAAATACTTATCACAGAATATGAAATCTATATTACTTTGAAATGCAGCATTTTAAAACCAAAAGAGCAACATGCAATAACCATATTTAAACCAAGCCATTAAAAAATGGGGACAAGTTAACTTTGATTTAAAATAGATAACTATTCTCGGGACATGATAGCCTATAAATAGTTTTGTACGTTGATTTTAGGCCTTTTAGTAATTTACATATATACCTAATGATTTCATAACATTAAAACTGAATATTCAACTTCTCTCAGTAGCTTGAAGTGAAAGGAATGACTGATTTTGAGTTTTGTCTTAAGTGATTATTTGTAGCCTATAATTATTATTATTATTATTATTATTATTATTATTATTATTATTACTGGCAATAAGGGAAATAGTTTTTTTATGTCAAAATGTAACAAATATGTAATGTAAAAAGTCTTGGATATACTTCAACCCTTTTGTTGTCTTCCCATCGACCATGCAACGTTTTGTTTTTCTGGGTTCAAATTTTTAATTCAAACCTATTTTTTAACGTTTTGGTCGACTTTTCGACACTTGTCGATTTTCCTGTCGATTTTTTCAACACTCTTTTATGAATTTATTTTCAAATGCTATAAAACTGAATAAAACACCCAAATTCAATGAAAGTAGTGAACTGGTCATTTATTTTACTGGTGGGGAGCGTTGTATAGAACTATCCACGTTATTTTTTTATTATTTTTTTTGACAGTTTGGTTGAAAGAAACCCAAAAATTCTGATTTTAGAAACATTTTGAAAATGGGTCAAATTTGACCCAAGGACAACATGAATGTTAAGTAACTGTCCCGGCCTCTAGAAAGTGCTATATAGGCTAAAAGTAAAAAAAAAAAAAAAAAAATTAAATAATAACAAGAGTAGGCCTGTATGGACCGAGTCTTTGACCTTTCTCCGCGGCCCGCTTGAGGTTGTCCAGCATGCAGTCGTAGTGGACCCTGCAGAGCACCTTCTCCTCCACCAGAGCGAACTCCTCCCCGGTGGACAGCTGTCTCTTGCAGGAGAAGCAGGCGAAGCAGGCCAGGTGGTAGACGTTGCCCTTGGCCCGGCGGACCCAGTCCGTGGAGTGGATGGTCCGGCCGCAGCACGCGCACCACGTGCCGTATCTTCTGCAGGGGAACGTCACGGTGAAGCAAATTACACACCCACGCGCAGGAGCTGCCCGAGGGCATTTAATAATAGGCTTCAGAGCCGAAGACTTGTTGCTTTTCGGCTTTTTACTGACTGATGCCAATTTCCATTAGGCCATGAATGAAATAATGTGGTGTTACCCCCGCAGAATTAGCCTAGAGTGTAGCATGGACTCCTGCAGGAAACAAAAAACCTCTGACCTAGGCTACAGCTCCAGAGATAAAGTAGGCCCTGGTAAATGGAATGAAATGAATCAAAGAGGTATATAGCCTGATTAAAGTGACTCTCAGCTTTAGTCTTTAGCCTCCTCCTCCTAGTGTAGTCACACAATATTTATAATACTAAAAATCTTCTCCATCTATCTTTTATATGCGATGATGGAAAGTTAAAAAAAAAGTTTTAGTTTGGAATTATTAACTGAATGTAGGTTAAATAATTACAATTAAAGTTAAATAAATATCCTGCCAAAGCAAGGTGACATGTCAAGTCCTGCGACTATTATTATTACTATTATTATTATTATTATTATTATTATTATTATTATTATTATTTAGTGTCAATATTCCTCGATTTGCAATAGAGAATATGTGGCCTAATTATTAAGAGGTCCATTCAATAATTTTCGTTTCGGTAGCTTCGAATGTCATTTGAGCAGCACTAATAAAAACCGATGCACATACCTAAAGTAATCCAGTTTACAGAAAACTTCTTTTTGTTTGATGTAACAGCTCGCGTGGCTGCCAAGTGAAGTCTGGCAGACGCTGCAGGAGAGACAACGCACATGCCAGCACAAGTCGTTAACCTAAAGCAGAGATGGGATGAATTAGCACAAGTCAATCAGGCCCCATATACACGCATGAACACCAGCGTGAGCCTTCAAAACCACAGAAATCCAAACGCAAACGAGGGAAAATTAGCCATAATCCAAAGTTAAATGAAAACATGGTCCTCGGGAGAAAAGAAAAAGAAATTAAAAAAAAAATGCACACAAAAAAAGTGTTTACCTTTAATAAATATTTATCCACAATTTCCTCGTTGCAGCTCGCGCACACAGCGCTACCTGACAGAGGCGCAGATGCCATCGCCCGCAGCGACGACGCGTCTTCATCCAGAACTTCCACCGACGCGCCCTGAAGGGATCAGACCTGCGGTTAGAAAGTGACACACAGGAGCGACCCTATACAGCACAGCATGGGCTACGTGCCGTGTTTGAACTCAGCTCGTGTTCACAGTCACCAAACTCGTAATACAACTGTCACATTTAAAATTAAAATACCATTCTCACATTCTAGGTTTTTCTGGCTCAGCTTCATTTGCTTAAAGATTTGTGACAATAATGTATCTTAAAACAAGCTCAGTTTACAGATGCGAAATTACAATGCCAATTAAAAAGAAAAAAACGAAATCAAAGTGAACTTATTTTTTCACTCATTAGTGAATGCCTAATTAGCTGAGAGGATATCATCTCGTATGCTCATTTGGAGTATAGGCCATATATGGCGCAGACATATATAGGCTTGTTATATTCCTGTTCTCCTTTTGATGTCCACAGTCACGACTGTTACAAACTTTATAGGCCTACGTCGGGGGTAAAAAAAAAAAAAAGGCCTCTCGTTCGTTCTCAACATGTTTTGGAGAATAGGCTACAAAAAAAAGTTTTAGCTACAACAATTCCATTCCTACCATAATGTCTCTCCTGTCCTCAGTGCACGCGCCTAGCAGCTCTTCGTCTCCTTTGCAATCTTCACACATGACGAGAAGATACACGGCGGGAAGAGGACGCAGCTCTGTCCGACCGTCGCAGCTGCCTTAAATGCCCCCCTGCTCCTTCCCATAAATATCATGCCTTTCACTTCTCACCATGACAACGCCGGCGATTACCAAAACGACATTTAAAAAGAGAGGGATAGACATTACGTACGTAAACAGACAACACTCGAGCTAATACCTATCCTGTGTGCATTATGTTCTTGAGATCCGCATTTGTGATTCGGCAACTGCTCGCTTTGCGTGCGCGCGTGACACGCCGACCCACACCAATTCCACGCGTCAATCAAAAACAAAACAACAACAAAAAAAAAACAGCGCGCGAGGTCTCGTGGGGAAGAGCATTGATTTTTTTAATAACAGCAATTAAAAGGCTAAGTTCGCCATAAAACGTCTACCCGGGGCAACCAAAAGGTGAAGAGGTCTCATTAACTACTTGAGTTTTTAATTGCAGAATTCAGGGAGGGGTAATTTGCATTACGACATTTCTTCAAATTGTGAAAATACCGTGCTGTCAGCGTGTGGAAGGCCGGCTTTTAATGACGGACGGAAGCCCACTTTGATTTAATTGGCAAAGCAATTTCGCCTATAGCCTAATATTTAATTTCCGACACGGTCTATATACACTGAGTCACACCTCAACCTGCTGATAACAAATACAGGCTCTACACGTCTGTTACTCACCTCATCGTTGGACAACAGAGATCCGTTTTCAGTCTCGTTAACAACGCAACACTCTACTTTGACTTCACTTTTCCAGCGCATGTCTGTCCAGGAGTGTGAAGCTTCCCACTTTCAAAGTAGAAGTGCTGTTATTCTTTCTTTCTCCTCCAGGATTCCTGTGTGGCTGTCACTCTGCCCTGAGCTGTTTCCAGAGGGCGGATCATAATTCATATTTTCCTGTCCTCTGTGGCCGCGCCTCCCTTTGGAAATACACTTATTGTGTGGTTTCATTTTTTGTGTGGTTTCATTTTTTTTGGAGGGGGGTGGGGTGGGGTACAAAGTCTGTCAAAGTTATATTCTTGTAGATATTTTCAGATCTATTTTTGATTGAAATGCCAATTTGCCAAGTAGGCGAACTCCTGAAATAACACGCAGGCAACATAATGAATTGTAATAACCACAGGAGAAAGTAGGCTACATCTTCTACTTTACTTGAGTATTTTAATAATAATAATAATAATATATAGATTGTATATTTAATAATCCTGCAAGGGGAAATTACAATGTTTTCACTCTGTTGTTATTACACTGAATTACACACACAGTACCTATACATGCACTAAATGGAGAGATGTCAGAGTGAGCTTGGGGTAAGACCACTTTGGCAGTGCCAACTGGTAGTTGGAGAGGTGCCAGTTCACCTCCACCATACTTTGGTCATGAACTGGCACCTCTCCAACTACCAGTCCCACCTCCACCATACAATGGTCCACATGGGGACTTGAACCAGCAACCCTCATGTTCCTAACCCAACTCCCTACTGACTGAGCTACTTCCAGGATATACTTTTCATCTCTACTCTACTACATCTCTGAGGGCAAAGTTGTACTTTATACTGCATTATTTACCTGACCACTTTAGTCACTGGTTACTTTTGACATCAGGCTACATATAAAACGTAATTCTAATAAAAGATGATGCCTTTTTATGAATTAAACTACACACATCAGTATAAATACTTCGAATTAGCTCCACCACAACCTGGCCATGATGATCCAGTAATATAAAATAGGTTGGATAATAATATAAAACTCTGAAAGGGGCCGTTCTGCGTAACAAGTACTTTTACTTTTGAATGCATTTTGATAATTTCCGTGAGGGGATCAATAAAGTATTCTGATTCTAAACCTTGAATGCAGGACTTTTACTTGTAATTAAGTATATATCGAAATACGTCTTCCACCCCTGATAATTATCCCTTGAACATTATAATCCATAATTTATCTGTTTATTGAAGGCTGTCAACACAGTCTTCCAGTTTGCTCTCACAGAGTATCCCTGACTTCACTCAGTTGAACTGAAAGTACCTGACCTCGAGGCTACTAAAACTGTATATATTTAATTGCCATGGCCAGGTTAAGCTGTCAGGGCAGTGGTTCCTAATCTAATCTAAATGGCCAGTGAGCCCTTAAAACGAAGCAATGTCTACTTGCAGACCCTCATCTTTTACCCTTGTTTAATATGAATAAGTTAAAGAGGCCCAAATAGAAAAAAAAATATTCCATAATCCTGAAGAGAAAAAAACAAATATTACAGTAACATCGAAAAACAAACAAAAACATCAACATAATTTGATGTTGCAGAAATATGTTTCATTTCTGCTTTCCTATCAATTGTCCTCACCTAGCTTGTGGCAAAGGGAAGCGTTACCCTTCAGTACTTTGTTTTTACATATTGGGTTTTAAGGTCTGAAGAAAAGGGGGAAAAAATATTGGCTGATTTTGCAATCATTATCATTTTACACATGCAGCAGTGTGGTCTGTGGAAACCCAAACAATGAGGAAGTAAAGCCAAAGTCAACTAAATACAAGGGTTAAGCGTACTTGACTATATGAACCACCACTGCTCTTTGGCCCTCTAAGTGATTTTGCATCCTCACAAAATAAATAAAAAATGGCCGCCCACTTGCTTTAAAGGTCCAGCGTGTAACGTGTTTAGTTGTTCATTATCAAAATCTGTGTTGCCCGTTCACAAACTTGTCCTTTTCATTAAAATGTACTACCGCCATCAGTTCCAAGTATTCCTTTTGGCTTGAAATGTTACATTTGCATTTGCATGAACTGGGGTAGACGTTATGAAATACGTTAGCCGGTAAGGGACATACAGGACATACTGCTCCGCCTTTCGCGTTTTCGCTGTCACATGATAAACTCACAGGTGCTGCTAATGCTGCTAATGGGTATCATAGCTTCCCGGCCCCGCCAAGTTTGAAGAAGGAAACATGGAGGACCACACGTATTCAAAATCCAAATTTCAGGAACAGGAGTCTTCTTCTTCACCCAGAAAAAGAAAAAGGATACTGAAAAAAGCAAGATACCGGCATCGTCAGAAAAAAGCGCGAAGGCTACCGTAGCTGTAATACGTACTTTGAACTGCGTGGCGCGAGAGAGTTGATTGCGATATATGATCTCAACGCTAGATGGGAGAAATTCCCACACATTGGACCTTTAAATCTGTATGCAATTCGTGTTAATCTACATCCAAGCCACGGCAGCCAGGGGACACTATGTGTTTTTTTGATGGGTAATGCAGAAACTTCACAAGGATTAGGATGACAGGGGGAGTGGCAGGAGTCTCATAAACAAACTCTTAGGGATACTAGAAAGAAAACACACAGTTGCTTACTTTTTGAAATCTTTTTTCACTTACTCATTGAACCCAGTCGCTCACGCAATCCCACCCATCATCACTCCACATACACACACACGCCCTTCCATCCCAACCACCGCACACACACACACACACATAAAGGAAAAGGCCATCTTCTGATGGGATAACAGTCCGACCTGCACCGGCATGAGTCTGCGTCCGTATCGCACCATCGCAGAGGTATAAAGGAGTTAGCGTGCCTCCATCGAGATGTGTCCTGTTCCACCTGGTGGAGATGAATGCTCTTTATCAGATAACAAATCTCAAACATTGCACAGCAGACAGTTCACTGAAGCAGCCTGTGAGACAACCACTCTTCCCTCGATCCGTGTATTGCTGCAGAGCTCACAAGAACACAAAAGTCCTGGAAAAAAACTGCTTTCTTTTGGCCCCTGTGACGAGTTCAGATGGAGAGGTCAAAGGTGAGAGGAAAGACGTAATGCCAGCAAGACAGTGTTACTGTGGAGTATAATGTCAAAAGAAATAATACCTACCTGAAGAGCATTTAATCATGAAAAGACTAATCCTTTCTCAGACATGAAAGTCTTTATCACTCCAACTCACCAACTGTAGAATACTTGATATGAACACAGATGTTGGGAAAGATGCACATCCTAGTGTGTAACACCAGTTACATGTTTTCATTTTCTACATTGCATGGCTCACTTCCTAAATGTTTTGCGTGATGTGGACCAGACACAAACAATGTCTTATCTGTCAACAAATGTTGTCTTACTGCTCTGCTGCTTTACGTCTGGCTGTGTGTGAGGCTGCTGCATACAGTTTGATCTATCACTGCTCCATCAATAGGTATGAGAGGTGGGAAGTAGGTCAGTGATTATGATGGCATGCAAGACGGTTAGAATATGCAGACACAGCTTCAGAGAATTATGCAATCTAAGAACTCACAGTGTTACATTTAATAAAAGCTGCTTCGACAGTGAATGTTGTTAGTATTTTTCCATTACATGAAGTCTTCCTGAAGAGAAAGTGCATATAGGAATGATACGTTACAGTTTTTCTCGATCGCTTTGGCACAGTTACTGAAACAGACTTTCAATTGTCAAAACTCAAAGTACAATCCTCACACCACATGCTACACTCAGCACATCACTCTATGTGAATTGCAAAAGGCGATCACTCAATCACAATAATCAACTCCTGTTTCAAATGTAAATATACATCAGTGAATAAATCATTGCCATCAAAACAAATGGTTCCTTTATTATTGCTTAGACCAAACAGTCAAAATGCAAAGACATCTTGTCATCTTTTAGTGTACTCTAAAAGGGCGATAGTTACCCACTCTGTAATATCATCCAGTTGCTAACATTGTATAATTAGGCGGCCGAGTAGTATTGATGACAGCCATGGCACACGCTATACTCTCTCAATGTATTACACACCAGTTAACCACAAATACACAAAGGAAGCTTGTACAGAAAAAGTACAACAGCAAAATTATCAGGAACTGTTGTACAAGATGTGCAAGAAAAAAGAAAAAAGAAAATATGTGGAAATGTATCAACCTCAAGGGTCATCCAATCTCCTCTCTGTCTGGCCACAAGATTTTATCGACATCACACCTGATAGCCTCCTCTGCAATGCAACAAGGGAAAAAAACTTTTGGCATGACGCAGCCACCCCCTACAATAATGTGCTGTGATATCCTCACCTGTGACCTGTTTGCATTTGGTTGCTCTAAATGGTGATGAAATTGTATCGTTCCCCATCTAGCCTAAGTCTATTCATCTGAAAACGTTCACATCAAAATCACATACCTATTATGTATCTAATATATACAGTATGTGACAGGTTGTTGTGATTGTTGGTTGCTCGATTTTGCATGTAGGGATTTACACAATGAACATGTGAATAATTGCATTTGAGAATAATATGATTCAATAGCAAATTAATGCAAACTATTTTGATCTGCAAGGCTTACTCGGTGCATTTTGTGCCAAAGCAATGAGAAATGACTATAGTCATGTGAACAACTGACATAATGTTGTCGTATAGTTTGACAAAGTTCAATAGTCATTCGATGATTGTGCCAATGCGATTGAGAAAAACTGTAATAACAAGAACTTTTCTTAATCCTAATGTTCATTTTGGGATCCTGGAAATCCAAAAACATATTTAAGATTGTTTCATCAGTTCAATACTTCATGACTGTCCCTATTTGTATGAGAACTACTAATAAACATGATTGTGAACTGACATGTTTCAGATTCTCACGATAGAAAAACACGTTAGACCTCTCTGGGGTCTAATTGACCTAAAAAAAAAAAAGAAGCAAAATGTCACATTTATTAGTCTGTGAAGGACTCTTTGACAAACCCATAAAAAAAGAAAAAACTGTGTAATAGTTCCTTTTTTGGCATAAAATTGTAATTTCTGAATTTTGTCACCTACATCAAATGCGCAAGTCCTGTTGGAAGAGTAATCACCTTGATTGTTTTCTACATTTTGGGTTTTAAAAGTCCGAAGGAAAGAAAAAAGAAAATATACATTTAAAAGAGGCTAAATGTTTTTTTTCTCAGTTGTTCTAATTTTCACACATACAGCAGTGGAGTCTGTGAGGCCCTAGTCTGGATCAACGTAAGGACATTTCCAGGATAACTGTCTGAGTGTCGGATGTCCCTCGCCTTGTTCAACTCTGTCCGCTTCAGGAAACAACAGCAAACTTGGAGCTAGCAAACTACACGTTTTTAAGAAAATTTGGATCGTGCAACAAGGAGGCATGCTTGGTTCTTTCAGTGAATCATTTTAAAGATTTACAAGAAATATGTTTACGGTATTTACTATATAACTGGGACGTTTTGGGAACGATTGATGGGGATTGCTATAAAAGTACACGTGGCGATACACTGGTAAGAACAAATTGTGTTTAATCGTGTATCCAGTCCATTCAAAAAGCTCATGTTACTGTATTGTGTGAAGAGTAACTTCATTTAATATTGTATGTGGCGTTTTGTTTTGCGGTGTGCAAATGTTCCACCAAAACAAGTTCCTTCCTGAGACTTTTTTGCAGAGCCACTGTCGCTGCGTCCGTAGCACAGTGCCCAGAGGCGTTTTTTCTCCTCTCCCAGAATGTATCTGTCGTGTCACCAGACCTTACGCTACAGCACTGTGGAGATGGGTCTGGCAATGCAAGATTAGTGATGCCCCAAACAAAGAGGAAGTAAAGCCGGTATCAACAAAACACTATTGTTGCATAATTTCTGTAGGAAGAAAGAAAGAACATGACAGACAGTAATAAAATGAAGAAGTAGAGCCCAGAAGCACTGTCCCACAAGCCCTTACCAATATCTCCAAACAAGAAAATGTAGTAAGGAGGACTTTTTTTGTTTCGTTGTATCAGTCAATTTTCATTCTTACAAGATGTAAAATTGTAAATTGTAAAAGTTGAATTTAAACAGATATACAGGTTGCTTAAATACATAAAGAACAAGGAATGCCAGAGAGAAGCGGTTAGCGTTTTGCCCCGGCGAGCCTCTGAAAAATCTCCTAATTTGCTACTTCCACATGGACCTTTGCTTTCTCTGGGGCTGCACCTACTCATTTATTTCATTGAAATCAGTCCGAATTGGGGTGGTTTACAATTGACTCAACGAGTTTGCCATGACCTTTTCTCCTTGCTTTAAATGGGTACTCATTGAATCTGAAGGGGGGAGGTTGGGGTGCTGGTGGAGGGATGGGGGTGGGGGTTGGTGGTGGTGGAGGGGGGGTGGGGGAGTTGCGTTGGCTGGGGGCCGATGGGGGGATTGGGTGGAAATCACAGCAGTGAAAATGGCAGTGCAGTGAAAGAGGGGCCTGATTGCATTGGGACAGCATGCGAGAGGGAGCAGCATGCTCAGCCCAATCAGAGCGACATAAGGAAAAAGTGCTCTTATCAACGAGTAATGGCCCACTTGACAATCACACAGGCACAAAACTGCTCTATTTAACACTGATTGCAAAAACTGCTGCCCCCCCCCATCTCAGAGCCGCATGACTCCCCGACACCTCCCTGCCACCTTCCAGCTTACAGCCAAGACCCTTTCCTGAATGGAATTTATAATCACTCCTCTCCTATTTCTACGCTAATTGTTATTTTAAGACTTGGGTTGAGTATTAGGCATTCAGTGCTGGTGAAATGTCTGCCTTGATTACTGTCTTTATTGCGAGCATTGGAGGCATATCCATCTTAATTTCATCTGAATGACAGGTAGTGAATGTTTGTCTACCTGGCTGTTGACACTAGTACATGTCCACTGCCCAGTGTGAGGGAGACCTGCAGCGCACATCTGTACATGTGAAGGTTAAGATGTGACTGAGCTCTGCAAAGCATGTTCTATGCAGCTCTGATGATTAATGAAATACTCTGATATGCAATAACTAGTTTAGTTTCAGTCTCTACTTTATTACGATGGTCTAAATCCCAAATTTTGTAGGATCTTATAACATTTTACGACACAAATGTATCATTCACACAGTACCTCACGCATATCTTGATTTGGCAGCACACACTTTTACATCATTTATACTTACAGAATACCACTGATAACAGTAGCAGTAGTATGGCTACTTCTCCATGTTATTTGGATAAATGTGTTTATTCTTCATATAATGAAATTGCACTAACCTATTCACATTATGTGTATTTTGTACTTTTTTTCTCTACTTTCCCTTTCTCTTATCATCTCTCCTCTACCTTCCCATCCCAATTTCTTTTTCTCTTTTCCTCTGGGTTGTGCAGCCTGGTTGTTTCGAACATCCACAGGTGTGTGTTGGCGTCCTGGTGTTAAACAAGAGGAAAAGAGAGTGATGCAGACATGCTGTTCAGTGTAAATGAGCAACAACCACGCCGAGGAGGCACCTTTGGTCTGGGTCCACCACGCAGACCTTGGCCAGTGGAAGGAGAACAAATACACTAGGTGGAAAATAATAACAATACCTTATATTTGTTTGTTTTCCTGGTACCTAATCATGATGACCCACAGAAATGTATATAAAAAAAGGGAAAATAATAACAATAGCAATACTAATAATAGGCTAACTATGTTAAAGTAAATTAACTTGTCTTCGCAGTTTTTTATGTGCTTGCTTTGTTTTGTTTTTGTGTGTATTTTCAAAAGATGCTTGGAGGGAGAAATAAATTGTAACCTTGAAGCAGGGTAGTGCTAACACATTTCCGTCTCTCTTATTGTCATTATTATTATTAGAAGTCAACTGTATTGTTGTTTACATGCTGTTCCCTCCATTCTGCAGTTCACACACTATACTGCTTGATGAATCGCAATCAGACTCAGTGTTGAAAGTTCAACTGAATCACAAGACCTTTTTCTTGGAGGCTTTTTCCACACACACATATCAACCTTTAATGTGCTCTGTGTGTCACACACATAGTGTAATGTATTTAATTCTGCTGTGCTTGTTTTTTTCATAAGAAATATCTCCATGTGTGTCTTACTATATCATGCAAATGGTCATGACTTGATAAAGGATAGTCGTGTAATACCTCTGCATTTAAGCACCTAGATTGACCCTTTACATGTATGCACAGGCACGTAGACATAAACAGGCAAGCATTCTTGTATGCTCCACACAGCCGTTTAGCACCACATAAAAACTATGCATAAGTGATCAATCAAAATGTAGCAGATAGCCTCTTCTCATGCAATGAAGTTGCTTGAAAACTGCAGGTCTGCTGCAACTCTCAGTTCTTTTAAATCAAGGCTGAAGACCTTTCTTTTTGATGCTGCCTTTTTTTAAATAATTGTTCATTTCTTATTCTGCACTGTAACTTTTAATTATTTATTTTTTTTACTGCTCTTTAATGTTTTATGTAAAGCACTTTGAATTGCCCTGTTGCTGAAATGTGCTATACAAATAAAGCTGCCTTGCCTTGCCTTGTGGCACATTAGCGACTTTGGATTTGTAAGAAAAGGTAAGTGCTGGTTATATTATTTGCATTATTGTGATCCAACTTTTGCATGATTTAAAATGAACTGTTGATTATGCACAAAATGTGTGTCGGTCAAAATAATAAATGTTTGCATACTGATACTTTAGAACAGGGGTCTTCAACGTTTTTTAAGCAAAGGACCCCTTAACTGAAGGAGAGACGGAGCAGGGACTCCCCACTACATATAGTGTATAAAATAAATATGCATATTAAACTGGGCCTACAATAACTTTTAGGGTGTCCTAAAGCCTTTATACATACCTTTTTATTTTGCTTATAATACTAAGCTTTTAAAATAGCCTTAGAATTGTTGGCATGATTTTATAAATCATGTTTTAATGTTAAACATACATGTGGCACAGTGAATCCTTAGGATGAACTGTATCTATGGATGGCTATCTTAGTGACTACAGTACCTTACCGATAGGCCAGTAAGCCTATTGTCAGTGGGGATTTATATTTGCTAATACTATGTTGGATTCAAGTTAAGAATTTTACATTTTTTGAATAAACATTAAAAAAAAATTACAATTATTTGGAGGCCCCCCTGCATTGACTCTGAGGACCCCCTGTTGAAGATTCCTGCTTTATAACCAACTGAGACATTTCTTTTGTGGCCGGACAACCTGTTCAGGAGAGACACCGCTGTTTAAACCTCCAGCTTCATGCTCAAGTGTTCCTGACAAAGACCCTGAACCCCAACCAACTGAAGGGAAAATGTTACTCTGCCCAGACTTTCCTGTAAGTTTCATATTATATATGTATCTGTATATCCTGTTGAATATTTGAACAGGATGCCCACCAAAAGACAAAAAGCACAGAACAATCTTCTCCTCTTCCTTACCGATGTATTTATCAGTGATCCTCAAGTGGCAAGACAAGCTTTGTGGCGTACTGAGACAGAAACGTGGCTCCTCTTACTGGTCAACTCTGGTAGTGACAAAACACTTTAACTGATTATGAAATTGAGCAGTTTAAGCCACAAAATTCAAAGACTGTCTGACATATTGTGTGCTACTTCAACACAGTATGAAGGCAGTGAGACACTTGAAGACCACACGTATAGGCATCATAAATATAGAACGTAAACATTTGATCAGATATGCCATTCATGATGATCTATCTAAGTTAATGTAGCATTAATAAGTTCCACAAAAGATGTGGCTTGTGTATTGACAATAGAAAATGTGAACATGATGCTGAGTCCTCAGTCCTGGCAAAAAATAGTTTCCACACAATTCCACAAGAGGGCCACAGAGGACCTGCAACTTAAACTGGTAAACTGTGAATCTATTTTCTGAGGTGAAAACTGTGTTTTTTTTCTCCACTGTGTCAGTGATGGTGTCATTGTGCTGTGTGGTCTACCCGCCAAATCAGAGGCTAAAGCAGGTATTTGATGTTAGTGTCTTGTCAGGGAAAGCAAACAAATACTGTTTTTTTTTTTTTAAATGCACATAAATTAAAAAAATTAAATCCCCACTCGCCCCATCTTTGGGGGTCCTCCTACTTTAAGTTTGGGTCCTCTACCAGAGGGTTCTTAGCTGTTCCTAGGACTGCGCTCTTCTAGACAGAGATCTCAGATATTCTTGTAGTCGATCCAGGCAGTGATGCAGTCTGTCGACCAGTAACTGGTTATAGACTGGTTCTCCCCTGGTGTTTTTCTGTGTGCTGTTCATGTATTGGGCCACGTGTCTACTCATCTTGGCTGTAATGATTTCTGTAGCTCTGATAGCTGGCTGACTTCCCTTGATCTTAGCTTCTAGCCACCTTCTCCATGCAGGGTCCTGCTCCTTATGGCCTATGTTCATCTTGTAACCAAGCATCTCTAGGATCACTGTTGCTGTAGTGTATATCAGCTTGTTGGTTTCAGTCATAGATATAAAACAATAGATGTGACGTGACGTCATAACTAATGGGATAACTGTCGGCCATCTTGCATGGGTACTGTTTACAATTGCCACGTATGGGCAGAAACTTTATTAGCAGCTGTGCTGCACCTGTTGCTTTACTGAAAATGACCAAAGTGAGGGAGGCTGGCATCCCTTCCCGCAAGTCAGTATAGAGTAGATGATGAGACATTTATTTTTTTACATAGGCCAACTAAAACGGCAAAAAGGTCATTGTACTACGTAACTTTATTGTTAACGGAAAAGCTACGTTCTAACTTAAGTCAAAGTAACTGCTGGCGCTCAACAGCATTGATTTGTTCCTCCTGTTACTCCACTTCATTTATCTGACAGCTGTAGTTACTAGTTACTTTATAGATTAAGATTTTACTTTTTTTTTTTAAACATATAAAGTTATAACATACAACACCAGTAAATGATTTTTCCTATAAACTTCTCAGATAGTTTCAATTAAATAACTGTCCAAGGGCCATGAACGTAAAATCCTCCAATATTTCACAAAAAGCCAAAGAGACCAAAATATGAACACAATTGTTTCGCGTAACTTTTTGTTTCTTTCCTCTCCTAATAATCATCTCATGACCCCACAGATTTATCCTGTGACCATTTGGAAGGGGCAAGAACCCTAGGTTGGGTACCACCGGACTAAACTACCTGAAACTACCTGTGCCTGCGTGAGAAGTAGATCAAACTAGCTCCAGCTTAATTAACCAGCTACAGCAGTAAAATGCTGCATCAGTTTAAACCATGTCTTATTAATATATCACTGACAGGGACAATTTTTCTGCAGATCAAGTACTTTTACTCTGATACTTTTGAGTACATTTACTTTTACTTCAGTAGGATTTTGAATGCATGTCTTTTACTTGTGACGTGTCTTTACACTGCACTGGTACTTTTAATGATCTGAGTACTTATTTTTTCTTCTTTTTACCACTAAAGCTTTGTATCATTTTACTGCACCAGTCTAAAAAGAGTTGACAGGCTAGTAGAATACTTATCAAATGATCAGAGATAAAAATGAAGTAAACTGAGTAATGAATCCGTGTAAAAAATGTGCAGTGTGTGTGTGTGTGTGTGTGTGTGTGTGTGTGTGTGTGTGTGTGTGTGTGTGTGTGTGTGTGTGTGTGCGTGCGTGTTATCTTGGCTTAGATGTCAGTGGGACTCTCTCTGTAAGTGGAAACAAGTCTCATTGGCAACATCGTCACGTGACCTCCCATGGCAACCGGTGAGTGTCATCAGTTCCGCTCTGGAGAGCAGCCTCTCAGTGCGACTCCACTGAAAACACACTGACTGACACACTTTATAACAACTCTGCTGGTTTAATTTGACTTTATATCGGCCCAGGCGTCCTCCAGCAAGACCACGGCTCCTTCGTACCTGAAATATTGGGGAGACATTAAAGAGAGTTCGAGCTGAAAACCATGAGTCACCTCAACCTAGGGTAGGTACAACTTAATGTTTTTTATTTAGCTATGAGTAGCGGTGTGCTGATATGGTCAACTTTTTATTTAACTTAATCATTCTTAATTTTGTAATTTCTTGAAAACAATTAGACAAATTCATTAATTATACAAAATGTCATGGGAGTAAAATGTATTGCAATATAGTCACGAAAGTGGCCGAATTAGCTTTTAGTTGACTTGAATTATGCTAATGCTGAAGTGCTTCACAAAACGACCCTAATATGGCAGTACATTTACTACTTTTAGGCTAGGCCCTACTGTACTAATAAGTCCACCATAAACTAATAAATGATAAAAAAAAAAAAAACGTTTTAAACTTTGTCAAACAAAGTGCTTCACTGTGACCAACAAATATCACTGAACAAGACCTGAAAAGACGAGAAGAAACAGCAGAAACAAGATGGAGAGGGAGGAAAACACTCTTTTTATGTCAAAGAGGTATTCAGATTCTTTGTTTACATAAAAGCACGTTTACTCTGTTACCAGTACTGGAATGTATGAATATATAATACAGTAACACTGATAGGGGTCATTTTGCTTCATAATGCATACTTCTATTTCTGATACTTTTAGTACATTGTGTTGCTAATACTTGTGTACTTAGTAATTAGTCATTTTTAATGCTAATGCTAACTTCTTACCCTGGTAGAGTCCATATATGCATATTTGATGTCTGTTTTTGTTCTTTAACTACAAGTGAGTCAGTTTTATTTAAAAAAATTTAATCAGGGAAAAAACATTTGAAAAACAGTGATTTGTACAGACTTTAAATTTGTACCAATGTTGTTGCACCATTAAAAATGATATTAAAATAAATACAAATCTGCAGCCAAAGCTGAAGAGGCCCAGAAACAAACAAGCCAGGTGTACAAAGAGGAGGCACGCAGGGTTAAGTGTGTCATGCCCTGTAATTCCTGTGCGTAATCAGACACCGGTAACAGACCCTGTAGTTGTAAGATCCTGTTGTCTCGTACACAAATGCTGGAGGAAATCAAATCTTTGTTGGAAAAACACTTTCAGATGGGCCGGGGTTTCGGACGACCTGATGTCTCATTAATGGGGACAAGAAACAACAACCAACAAACAAACTTGGTGTGGCGCTCCACTAAACCATTTGATTGGGATTCTGGTTTTCTGTGAACCGTAATGAAGAACTCTCGGAGTCACTTTAGTTGAAGACAAGATTTAAAGTCTGGATGTCCGTCAAAAAGTGAAGCCTTTTTTTTTTTTTTTAAATAAGTTTCTTTGGCTGGGATTAATTGAGTGTCTTGTTTCTGTAGACTTCTTTCAGCCTACAACAGTCTCACAGACAAACATCTGGCTGGATACTTCAGCAACACTCGGATCAAGAGACACCTGCAGAGAGCAGGACTGGTACGTTAACAGGTTGTTGATGATGATGATGATGATGATGATGATCAGGGCTGTAGCTGATCATGATGACACCAAGGTCATGTCCTCAGTACAGAATGCAAACATTCGCCGAAAATCGCCGTTTTGAATCCCATATAGGTCACGGGGAATGAAATGAGGTCCGTTTTTGGCCAACATTGCTGTCTTTAAGAGGTCTTAGTGGGCTCAGTGTTAACACTAGAGTGAAGATATTGGTATCATATGAAACTAGACGATCTAGAGCATCCATTGGTAACAACCATGTCAACTTGTCGGGAAAAGAAATAAATAACAGTACTACTTTTCAAGCCATGCAAGCCCTGCAAACTTGTGAAAAAAGAGAGATTTTGTTTGTGAAATTGTGTCGTATCTAGGGCTGGGTATCGTTCAACAAAAATGTGATACCGATACCACTACTGTGACTTCCATACAGGTCCCTAAACGATACAATTTTATAAAATCCACTTTAACAAAAAGAAATTACAACATTACACGTTACGGCACAGATCTTTTTTATTTATATTTCTCTGTGTACCGTAGAGTTTTTCCTGCGTGTCTCTACGACGTGTAACGTTAGACAGCCAATCAGAGACATTATTAGATCTAGGTAGACGCATGCTGCATGCTGATTGGCTCACCGACGCTGACGATATTTACTCCTAAAAGCTGTTTTATGCTTCTGCATCGAATTGACGGCGTACCCCCGCAGACCCCTCTGCGTCGACGCGAACCCCTCTCCGAGCCCTCTGCCGTAGCTCGACGCGCACCTCCAAAAATGTGTAACTTCGCGTCGAGGCGACGCAGACCGCAAGGACTGTGATTGGTCAACTCGTCCTGTGTGTTGATAGTCGGCGTTTCAAGCAGCCTACTGTGGGGAGTAGCAACATGCTAGTTCACTGACATAAGCTTTGCAAATAAACTCAGACATATTTTGGTGACAGTGACGGGGTTCTCCGTTTGTAAAGTGTCTATATGTCAGTAACGTTTTGAAATTAGCACTTCGCCAGCAAGCAGTACTTTGTGGGCAGTTGTGCTAAAGTTTGCTTGCTAACATAACATAAACCGGCTGGCAGACACCGCGCAAATAAACTCAGACTTATCACCCCCTAGCGTGCTGGTGGTAAAATGCACCGCGATGCAAAGAAACGCGTTCAACCCCAACGCAGAACTCCGAAAGGGTCACGACGCCGTAGGAGCGACACCGTAGCTACGGCGTGGAGTTGACGCAGAAGTATGAAACAGCCTTTAGGTATTGAAATTGGGCATTGAATGACGAGGCATTTTGCGATACTCAATACTTCAGAGGCAATTCGGTCGGTGCCTAAAAAGTATTGAATTTGGTACCCAGCCCTAGTGGTATCGTATACGCCTTCATTGCTTATCATAGTAAGAAGCTGATAGGGAAAATACATTTTCATTACCCTAATGGTTTTGTATTTCTGCACAAAATATTAGCTGTTAGTGACCTCAGTTTAAAAACATTGTTAACCAATTTCAAATACCCATATCGTAGCTTGAACACTGCTGAGACTGCTGTTGTTCTCAGATCACCAGGAGTGGGCGTATTGTTCCAGACAAGGAATACAGACACAGGCTGATCCAGAGAGCCCACCAGAGACACATTCGAGAATGCCTGGCCCAGGCCATTTTCCACAAGGTGCTGGAGATGGAGGTGGGAGGAACACAGTGTACCAGAGACAAAAAGGTCTAAACATTGTCAGCTAATCTGTGCTTCTCCTTGAATAATAAATTATGCTAATTTGTTCTGTGCCCCTCCCATATACAGCGTGTCCATCAAATAGAGATCAAAAGGAAACTGGAGGAGTTTGCAAGGAGGGAAAGAGTACATAAGATCAAAGTACATCATTTACATTTCAACACTGCTTTGCTGCCCTATTTTGTAACCTAATGACTCCTGAATCATATGAAACAAAAAAAAAAAATTAGCATGTAGTATTATTTACAGAGACTTTTTTTTTTTTATAGATAATAGTGTACAAATACATCTCAATTTGGAACAAACGTATAGCTACACAAGAAAATGGCAACAATATTAATGACTGATCCTGTTTGGAAGGTGGAGCGCTCTAAAAGGTATGAAGAAGACATCATCCGTATCCTGTCTCCACGTCCACCCACGGGGGCCAGGGGTATCCGAAAACAACACTCTGGCCCGGAGGGTGAGAACTCTGAATCCTCGGAGTCCGTGAGTCAAAACATCTGTCTTGGTGCACCAGTAGATTGAGTAGATATTGCTGTAACATGACATTTAATATGTTGTCACCAGTGTATGATACAGGCACCCCTGTGGCCAACCAGGAACAATATAAACCGCTGATCCAAGCCCTTAATCAATTAAAATGTGACCTTTAATTATAGCATCTCCATCATGGAAAGAAGGTTTTTAAATGCCACAACATGGTCTCTAAGATATTATGTCTGAGTTTAAAAGCTCAACCTTAAAGGTCCAATGTGTAGGAATTTCTCCCATCTAGCATTGAGATCATATATCGCAATCAACTCTCTCGCGCCACGCAGTTCAAAGTACGTATTACAGCTACGGTAGCCTTCACGTTTTTTTCTGATGACGCCGGTCTCTCGCTCTTTTCAATATCCTTTTTCTTTTTCTGGGCGAAGAAGAAGACTCATGTTCCTGAAATTTGGATTTTGAATACATGTGGTCCTCCATGTTTCCTTCTTCAAACTTGGCGGGGCCGGGAAGCTACGATACCCATTAGCAGCATTAGCAGCACCTCTGAGTTTATCATGTGACAGCGAAAACGTAAGGTGGAGCAGTATGTCCTGTATGTCCCTTACCGGCTAACGTATTTCAAGATGGCGGATGAATATGGAGCGTCTACCCCAGTTCATGCAAATGCAAATGTAAAATTTCAAGCCAAGAGGAATACTTGGAATTGATGGTGGTGGTAAATATTCATGAAAAAGGACAAGTTTGTGAACGGGCAACACAGATTTGATAACTAAACACATTACACACTGGATCTTTAAGTTAAATACCTTTTTATTAAGCCAATCAATTTAAGATGGATTGGTCAATCAGACCTGTGTTTCACAAGAGATACATATATTGGGTTTGTATCTAAAATGTTGACATTTAATTATAGGAATAGTTCAACATTTTTGGAAATACACTTACTTTCTTGATGCGAACTAGATGAATAGATTGATATCACTCTCATGTCTGTATGATAAATATAAATATGAAGCTACAGCCAGTTAGCTTAGCTTAGCTTAGCATAAAGATGGGGGAAATGTTAGCCTGGCTCTATCCGAAGGCAACAGCACCTCTAAACATCACTAAGTAACACGTTTTATCTTGTTTAATTTGAACAAAAACCAAAGTGAAAAAAACAACTATTTCTTGACCGGGAGCATTGTCCCTCTGGAGTCTCTGTTGTTTGCCTAGCAACTGCTTACCTTTGGATAGAGCCAGGCTAACATTTTACCCATCTTTATGCTAAGCTAAGCTAACCACCTGATGACTCTAAGATGGAGCAACCATACAGAAATGTAATCTTCTCATCCAAGCAATGTTGAACTATTTCTTTAATTGCAGCACCTAAATTTGGCCAGTTGAAGTTTAATATATTTTATATTAATGATGCATCATCTCTTCAGCCCTAAAGCAACCATTTTACATCACTGGACATAAGGAAAATAAAGATCTGTTTTAATCGCTCAAACTCAGTTAGAGTTGAGCAGTGTCTAAGTCCAAGACATTCTTTCAGGCGAGGAATGTCTGTCTGTAATGAAAATCATTATCTGTGCTGTCAGCTGCTGTTTGCTGTGTACGCAGACAAGAGGGATTTTAGTGAAATATTGGGATTAAAGTGGGTTATCTTTGAAACTTCAAAGGTCACAGACCTAAATGCCCAGGTAAATAGAGCTGGTAATCCTGGCCTTGATCTCTGTGTTTACCTGGGAAATCTCTGTCTGCAAACATCTCACACTTCAGTGAGCAGAGGCTTGTTTCAAATACATCAACAGTGATATGTTGGGGCAAATGTCAAGGCACATTACTAATGTGCATTTGCACACACCTATTGTGTCATTTATCATGATTCGATTAAAGGAGTTTATGATTTATCAAAGTAAGAGAAAACTTTAAATATCCCCAACTGGAAACTAGGATGAAACAGAGCAAATAAAAGTTACGTATAAAGATATAAATGAGAACTAGAGCAGATTACAATAAATTAAACACTCATTACTGTATGTAGCATCATATTGCATGCATAGATGACATGCAAAACCCAGCAGCGGACCACAAACACAGACAATACAGTATATAATAACATATAATAACAATAAATTAAATAATGGTTATGGACAATATGTCTCAAAAGGTTTTTTGCCAAGGTCAAGAATGAATTTTCAATCTCAATGTATATTATGAAAATAAAGGAATATTATTTTATAGAACAGCATTATTCCTCCCATTATGTCAGCCTTAAACATGCTTAGATTTTTATCAATTGATATGTTTAGTTTACAGTTTAGTTGTACTGAAGCACAACCAATCAGACACATTTGTAATTTTCAGGAACATCTTGTATTCACTGTATTAAACCAATTACACACTGTGTTGGTTTCCATAGCGAGACATATACAGTGTTTGTAATTAGCAGCATGCTGACTGTGTGTGTGTGTGTTACGGGTGCTGCAGCCGGGCTCGTCTCGACCCAACACGGCTCCAGGGAAGATGCAGAGGCCGGTGCGTCTGAAGCCGATCCACAGTAACAGCACCACAGCTTCGCTCAGACGCAGCGCCCCTTACAGACTCCTCAAGTCCTCCAATGAGAACGACCAGCCGTTCAACTGCACTGTGAGACCGGGACACATGAGACTCCTTCATTCATTCACCCATTCATGTGCCTACTTATATAGCGACTGTTTTTCCTTACGGAGAAAATCATATTTTCTTTTGGTTTAAAACTATAGCGAGAACAATACTGTCTACTTTTAGTCACATTCATTAGCGACTACAGGCATTAACATTATAGTACATCAGTGTCACAATGTGACTCTGTTAACTTCTCTCCCAGATGGACAAGGAGTCCCGGAGACGTTTGACCACAGCGGAGCCCTACCGTGGCATCTCACCCTACTGCCTCCCAGTCATCAACAACTTTGTCACCCCGGTGCCTCCAGCCACGAAGAGGAAAGAGAGGGGGGTAAAGGTCCCTCCCAGCGGCACGCTCAGAGGCCGCAGACTGCGTCCTACCACCGCCCCCAGCGGAGCTGACGTCAATGAGGTCTTTACCTCTCTTTATGTTTTCCCCTGGCAACATAACCTTCCACAACAAACTTACAAGCTGCAGCCCCTTTGGGTTAACTAGGAAGAACAATTAAAATTTCTAGGAGGCGCATTGAGCTTTGCAGCGCCCAGCAGGAAGAGGTTCTATTATATGTCTTTGTGTGTGGCTTTCGTAAATCTGTATGTCTAAACTTTCAAATACAGAACAGCATAGAGGGATCCCGAGGATTTTCTATTCCTTTTATATGCAGTCGCAGATTATTGTAAAATGAAGCATATATTATACTATATATAATTTCATCCAGACTTAGATAACACCTACCTGTGTAGATCAGTCAAGAAAAGAAAAAGAGTTCCTAAACTGGATTAAATTGATATCAAACTGCCCCCAACCTGCCCTTTTTCCCCATCCAGGACCCCCCCATGTTGAGGAGCTCTGTGCACCAGAGCAGGGTGTGTGTGAACATGATTTACTTTGGCAAAGCAGTGCATCTCTCCCACGACCTGACTGACATGACGGATGAGGTCAAAGTGTTTCAGCAACATTGTGGAGGAGAGAACCTGTGTGTTTTCAAGGGAAAGCTCCGCGAGGGAGGTCAGTGTGATGATCTGTGATTGTGTTTGTTAGATATGTGTGTTTATGTACACAAATAAGAGCAAATATTGGGTGCCTGTATGGCTCAGTTGGTAGAGCGGCATATATAGAGGTTTACTCCACAATGTAGTGGGCCCGGGTTCGACTCCGACCTGCAGTTCTTTGCTGCATGTCATTCTCCCTCTCTTTCTCCCCTTTCATGTCTTCAGCTTTCCTGTCAAAATAAAGGCTGAAAATGCCCCCCCAAAAAAATAATGTAAGTGTATAAAACAGCCTTTCCGCAAACAAACTAACTCTATTAAAGGGCCCCCAGTCTATAGAATATTTCTGTATCTTTGATTTAGTTGAGAATCATTATTATTTAAATTAACCACATGTAGCATTACGTAAATATGCCTCACAGGATTTAAGATGGGTTTGAGTTCTATCTTGATCTTGAAAATGTTCCTTCCTCACACCTACGTCCTCAATCCTTCCCTCAGAGACTTTCCAGTTCATTTCAAGGCGACACCGAGGTTTCCCCTTCAGCTTGACTTTCTTCCTGAACGGGCTGCAGGTGGAGCGGCTGAGCTCCTGCTGCGAGTTCAAACACAGAAAGGGCCCCAGACTCGGTGGCAGGCACGGACACTTTGGCTTCTGCGGCGTAGAGGGGGCCTCTCCCTGCTACAAGTAAGGTCTCCTTTTTAAGGGGAACTACACTTATTGTACACATCAAAGTCTGTTTACATTTCTTGGGGAGTAGTAGTACTGCGTGTGTGGAAAAAGGTTGTGGAAAACCTTTTGGGGTTAGTTTGAAAAAGGGAAAGAGTTAGAAAGAAGTGAGCTTACCAGACCTTTGTAGCCTGCTGCTCATCTCTGCTTGAGGCTCGCTTAGACGCTACTAACATAACACACCTGAATCTCCGACTCAACTGTGAGCCGTTGAGTTGCGTTTTCGGTAGGCGCAAGGTTTTGATGTGGAAGAAAGTGTGGGATAAAAAAGACAGCCTTTCCTAAAAAAACGGTCCATTGTGAGTCTGAAAATGTTATACTCTTTTAACAAAAGACGAAATATGCTTGTTCGCTTTCTTACAAAGAGTTAGATGAGAAGATTGATACCACTCAACTCGCCAAAGTTAGCCACTTTGCTAACAACCTCGCCATGTTAACTTGATGATAATCTGTCAAAATATCAAACTGATCCGGGTGGACCTCTAGCTCAGTACCCAGAGTGTGCGCTCCGTGTAGGCTGAGTCCTTGGCAGCGGCCAGGGTTCGAATCCAACCCACGGCCCTTTCCTGCATGTCCTCCCCCACTCTCCTTCCCCTTTACTATCTTCAAGCTGTCCTATCAATTAAAGTCCACAAAAGCCAACCCAAAAATGTTTTAAAAATCTATTACGCTAAACTTCATACAGTATACATGTATCATGCTGATTATTTCAGGTGCATCATAGCAATGGGACTGGACAAGAAGCCCACTCCTCCACCAAAGAGGGTCAGAGAGGATGAAGGAAGAGAAGAGTCAGTCTTAAGCCCAAAGGATGGTGCTGAGATGGAGACAGAGAGGACAGGAGACGATGCTTCATCCCACTCAGAGTGTAAAAGCAGCCAACCACAGGACGTGAAGACTCAAGTCAAAAAAGAAACAGCTGAGGAGGACAAAGTCAGAGATGGTATAATGGCTGAAACATCTGAGTACAAAAAAAAACATGACTACGCTAAGAAGAAATACATTAAGCGAGAGCTTTTGCAGATCTTGTCCATACAGTGCATCTCAAAGAATTTTCTTTCCTCCTCAGATTATGAGGAAGACTTTGAAGCAGATGACGAGGGCCCTGCAGACGATGACAGGGCAAAAGAAAAGAAATCCTCCTCTCCATCCCGCGTAACTGAAAGGCAGGTTAAAGAGGAGAGAGACGCCTCTGAGACTGAAGACGACGAGAAGGATGGTGGGGGAAATCTCCTGTTTGAACACATCTTTCAAGTTTTGCATGAGAAGAAAATAACTGAGAGTGAAGTGGCATTTCATCACACATAATTAACTCATTCTTTTAGCAAAACAGAATCACTCAGTCTCTTTTAGAGGGCATTCAAATACTGATTACTGCAGATCTCTGGAGCCTAGATTTCAATGAGATGCTGAAAGGAACTGCTCCTTCTATTTATTTACAGCATTTTTAAGCCAAGGACCCCTTAGCTGAAGGTGAGACGGAGCAGGGACCCCCCTACTACATATTTTGTATAAAATGAAGTTGCATATTAAACTGGGCCTACAACAACGTGTTGGGCGGCCTAAAGCCTTTATACGTACCATTTTAGAGCATAGAATACTAAGCTATTAAAATTAGATAGAATTAACTAGAATTGTTGGAATGATTTTATAAATCATGTTTTAATGTTAAAAATACATGTGGCTGTCTATCTTAGTAACTACCTTACCTAAAGGCCAGTAAGCCTATCATCAGTGGGGCTTGGATTCATGTTAATAGGGCTGGGCGATATGGCCTAAAAATAAAATCCCCGATTTTTAAAAACAAAATCCGATTTAAGATTTAAATCGATTTTTTTCTCCCTCTACTTAAAATCAATCTGCAGATGACAAAGAAAATGTTCAAAACAAGTTTTATTTTGTTTTGACTCATACACACACGCACACACATGGGGCATGTATACCATTATGATTATTCATGCCAATTTTGTGGAAATATAAATTGGTTTTTTTTTTTTTTTGGTGGGCTATATATTCAACAACAACAAAACGGATGCGTGTTTTCACACATACAGGTAATTCACTTCTCGTTCCTCGCTAAAAGTTCAACTCATTTTAACGTTATTGCGCCACCTTGCCCCTATTTTCACCTGTTGCTGAGTAACGTACGTTAACATCCCATGGTCTCTTGAATGTAGCATACCTGTAGCAAGCTCCTTCGTAGCGATAAAAACAAACGTCGAAGCGGAGCTCCGTGCTACAGAGCGGCGATTGCAGGTTGTTTAAGCTGCTACAGAACTCCGTCACAGCTCGGTTGTATCAGCGGCATTTAGTAGATGTGTTGAGCCGCAAAAGAGTTCCTCAACACCGCCTCTGGTGCCCCGCATGGTGCTCCTTCAGGTCAGCTGTAGCTGGTGGTTCAGTTATCCGAGAATAGGTGACTCTCAGCCGGGGACAGTGCACCGCGAGCGGCCGGTCATTTCGGCGGAGATTACAGATAAGTAGCTAAATAATGAAACGACTGGTTAAGAAAATAATTAATGTTAGTCCCTGTCGCTGCCATGTTGTTTGTGTATCTCTATGGCAAACGCGCGGGGGGAGGGATGAGCCCGTTCGGAGCTACGGGAGCCCAGAGGGGAGCGTCAGCGGATGTTAAGGAGAAAAACGATTTTTCATTTAAACAAATCCACGTTAACTACACATTCGAGTTAATCGATAAAATCGATTTATCGCCCAGCCCTAAATGTTAAGACATTTTATTTTTGAAAAGAATTACAAGAAATAAACCATTATTTCCCCCCCCCCTCCACACACCTACAGTACCACCTGTTGAAGAGCTCTGATTTACAGAATACATTGGATGTTTGGAGCCTCATTTTTTCTGTTAAAGAATTTAAAATGCTCCATTTTTCTTGCACAGAGGACATGAAGTCCCGTTCAGGCTCCAGCTTCTCAGGAAGCGACCGGGAGGAGAGTGATGCGGAAGCCACCAAAGACTCAGGAGAGGATGAGAAAGCAGAGCAACCTGAAGAGGTAGATCAAGAGGAAACTGCCATTCTACCAGATGAAAAAAACGATGAACCAAATCAAGAAGAAGCCGCTGCCACTGAGGCTGAGCCTGAGGTGCCTAAATACTCTGAGGTACAGGATAGTGCGGGGGACAGCACAGAGATAGACAACAGCGTCACCTCAGGGAATGAGAATAAACAGAGTGACGACACCTCAGGAGAGAAAGAGGTGGAGAAAACGGTAGATGAGAGCAAACAGGAGTTGGAACAGGAGAGGGGTGAGTATAAACCAACAAATACAACTCTGGAGATTTCACCTGAGTGAGAAATGGATCAGTCCATCTCGTATGGAGGTTTTTCCACTATCATCTCAACTAGGGCTGTATTCACTTTATGTTGTGTGTGTGTGTAGGTAAATACAGTAATACAGCCCTGATAACAACTAAATCAATATCACAGTTCCATATTGTCAGTTTGTGATGTTTAAAGTAACATTATGACATTGTTGTAAGTTGATACTGGAAAAATTACTTATGTGTTATTTTATTTTGACCCTTATTTTTCATTTGTTTGTGTGTGAAGTGTTTCTGTCTGATCCATTTTTTTTAAATGTAAAAGTTCAATTTTATTCAAAATGAGTTTCGAGATATTGGGATGTTAATGAGAAATTCTCACTTAAAACATATTTTAATTGTATTTTTTATCTCTCCTGTATATAGGGAATTGGGGAGGTACAGATTCAATTATTGGCAATTATTCAAAGATGTTTTATCAATATTAATAAAGTTATGAATATGTGTATTCATAACTTTACCAAATTGACAAACAGTCAAAACGGGGCACCACCCTGGAATCAGGGACCAGTAACTGAACTGTGAAAACAGTCTCATAGGTGGTGTTCTCTTTGAAAATATGGATCTTAATTAATTTGATGAATTTATGTATTTATAAAGTGAACGGGAAGGGTGAAATTCAAGCACTGACCTGTTCAACCAGCTGTTACTACAACATATACACAAATAATCACAAACTGCTCTTTAAAGTATAATATAATTTATTGAACTTCCAAATTATTAATTGTCAATCAATAGTTGACAATTCAATCAATAAACCTATAACTTGTTACAAGTACAACAAAGGCAAAATAAGCAAACGTGGTGAACATTTTGTGCGTGCGTGTGATGGCGCAGTGGACGTGACCCATGCCTTTGGTGTGGGAGACCTTGGTTTGATTCCCACTGCGATACATCAATCAATGTGTCCCTGAGCAAGACACTTAACCCCTAGTTGAGAGGCGTGCGACCTCTGACATGCTGTATACTGTATAGCAATTGTAAGTCGCTTTGGATAAAAGCGTCAGCTAAATTACATGTAATGTAATGTAAGATGGCGGATGAAACACTGCGAGATGTGAGGTTCTTTGTAGTTTTTAGCGTTAGGCACAAAATGGCTACTAAGATACACAAACAGATACACTAAGATACACGGGGTGGCCGTTAGCTGATCTGTGTATGTGTAGGCGTGTGAGTTAGGTTAGTGTGTAGAAGAGGAAAGGAAAGCAGACTTTAGAGAAAGAAAAACACTTGGAATCTTGATTTTCGATAATAACCAATCCTCTCGTTCACTCAGGACCCTGACCTAACTTGACGAGGGGATATTTATTATTCAGCCTCTGGGGGGCCAACAGCTTTCTTTCTTTCTTGCGGCGATAATAATCGACCCTTTGTCCAACACGGGGCCACGAGGTAACAGTCTTGTTACGTCGCGGTGCCGTGGTTCGACTGACGAACGGAAGGTGTATTATCTCGCTGGTACAGTAACTAAACTCCGCGGCGGGAGATAGCAGTGTAGCATTACAGTTTCAATAAACTATAGTATCAAACACAACATATCAACAGGTACCGTGATCCAGTCCTTTCACAGCAATGAATTGGACTCAGTGGTCACGATCATATTAATCGTAAGACGTTTCCAACAGTAGCACTTCCTAATTAATCACATTCAATGTCGTAACAAGTTGCAGCAATAGCGGCCACCGACGTTAATGAACACACACCTATATTTCTCTGCCCAGAAACTTTAAGTCTCCTTACTGTGTGTGTTCTCGTTCGTTTGGTCCATAGATGCTCCACGGTAAACAGAACGAATCCATCTCACTCGTCGGTGATTCACGGAAAACTTGTTACTCTCCACAGGCAGTGAAGAACAAGTTGGTCAACTCGATAAGACAACATGGTGTCTCTGTTGTCCGATTTCTTGAAGATAAACGTTGTTTTCTCTTCTGCAGAGATGAAACACTGATGCGTGTTTTCACAGGATCCAGGGTGTTGCCAGAACACCAAAAATAGTCCACACATCCGGAAAATGAAACCATTTAATAGAAGTACAAACGTTTGACTGAGCATCCTGTAGCAACTTGGCATTGCAGTGAATGACACAGAGGAGAGCACCCTGTAGCTGCTTTCGCATGCAGTGGATGATACAAAGGAGTGGGTGCCGGAGACTTTTATATCCCCGGTCACCTGGGCATGAACCCCTGCTGCGTTCAGGGACCTGAGGCCAATAGGGAATCAGGGTTCTTGAAGGTGTGAACTACAACGTCTGTAGTTTTTAGACCTGCGGCCATCTTTTCTCATGGAGGTGTGACTTTTAGGCTTTTACAGTTGCATGGAGGCCGCATTCTCTTTGTTTGTAAAAGGCGCTCAGGCTTTAGAGTTGCGTGGAGACCGCATTCTCTTTGTTGAAAGGGCGCTCAGGCCACATGTTGGTCATGTGATCTCCTTTGTACCAGAGGTCACATGCTCTGAGATCTCTCTAGCGAAAGCCTTTTATAACTTATGTTTCCTTATTACTTAATTTATCTGTCTTAAAGCTGCACAATGTAGTTCTGGTTAAAGCAAAATGATGTGGAATAAATAAACATTTCAAAATATAGCTCGTAAAGCAAAGGGAAAGCCTGTGGGGGGTGAAAATCAGAAAAGGAGGAGGAAGCTACACACACCTAAAGTCCCAAAAAGCGCAACATATGTCACTGTTAATGTATAGAGTCTACACAAACACATCTGTTCCGCATTACAGCGTTCTTTTTCTGTAAGAATTTAACTCACATGTTAATATATAAAAATGTATTGTTGTTAAACAGGAATTGTAGGTTTTCTCAACCAATCTGTGCTCTTGGAATCTGTGTGCACAAAACACTTTGGTGCCAAAGTTTAGTGATTTTCTTTCTTTCTTTTAATCTTTTATCATCTAGAGTTTCAAATTCACATCCTAAAATGACAAAAATTAGGTTTAAAATGGGTATTTTAAAAGATTGTGCTTTGTGTTTCCATTTTGGTTGTGTACTGAATCATGCTTGTTTATGTGTTGTATTTTCTTTCTGTGCATGTTAGTTATCACTTTGCATGTTGTGTTTGCACCTGGAAAGATTAAAGACATTCTTTTGTCTGATTGCTGTTTGTTTCTTTATTGGCTCAGTTTTCTCATTGCACATGCATTGTTCAAATACTGCTTTATTCATAGCCTTTTAACATTCGGATTTGTCACCATAAGTGACTCACAAAAGTTCATCCTGTGCTTGCTTAAACATGAACTTAAATCACTGCCATGTCTGTTTTTCTCTCCCAAGCCAAATCTGTGCAGGAGAAGCTGGCAGAAGCCATACTGAATGAGTCCCAGTGCAACTCCGAGCCCGAGCTGAGCGACACCAGCACTGAGGAGGAGGAGTCCATCGATAAAGGCCCTGATCAAGACAGCAAGGGTACCTGACTTTCATTTTTTTATTCAATGGAATCAGCAAGCTACACAAGAGTAAAATACTTACCTTCCTAAAAAAAAAATTCTATTGTATTTGCAGATGCTGTTGCAGTACAATCGGTGACATTTACAGAACAGGAACAGACCCTTGTAGGGGAAACGAAATGTGAGGAAGATGTTGTTTGTGAAGCTGAAGTGGTGCAGGATCATGAAGAGACGTCTGAACCAAGAGGACAGGATGACGAAACTCAACAAGAGCCCCAAGAAGAGAAGATGGAAATAGAAGATGGAGATGAAAAGGCTGCATCAGAAGAAGACAAAAACACAGAAAATGGTAAGTCAGAGGACACCGAAGACACCGGTGCAGCTCTGCATCCTGTATCTGAAGAGGAAATGGCTGATGATGACAAGAGTTCAGAACCTCAAGAAGATGCAGCAACTAAATCTGCTGAGGGCGAGGCTGCAGAGAAAGACGAAGAAAGCGAGGAGAAAACTGCAGCGGAGGCTGACACGCAGCCCGGCGAGACGGGGCGAGGGGCAAAAAGCAGCGAGGAGGATGAGTCATCAGTATCAGAGCCGAATAGAAAGACTGATGAGACAGCAGCCCCAGATGATGCGGAGGCGATGAGAGCGAGCGAGACAATGGAGATGAAAGCAGAGCCCTCAGAGGAGCGAGAGGCCCTCAACTATGAAGAGGCACCTGTAACCGACACAGAGAAGAGGCAGCAGGAAGACAGCGAGGACAGAGACGCAGTAGTCACAGCAGAGAATTCGAGCAGCTCGTTGGAGGGGAGCGGAGACACCGCCGTTGAAAAAATAGCAGATATAAGTGAGGACGATGCAAAAGATGAGAGCAGTAAAGATGGTGTTGAAGAAGAGGAAGTGTCAGCAGTAGAGGCTAGTAAGGATGACAATCAACAAGAAAGGGATGATCTGGGAGAAGAGCAGACAGACGAATCACCTGCGGAAATAGATGATAAGGTAGAAGAGAAATGTGAAGAGGAAGGTAAGGAGGAAGAAAAGCAAACAAATCCAGATGAAATAACGGAAGGTGAAAATAGAGAGGAAAGCGAAAAGGATGATAAAGATGAGACAGAAGAGGAAGAGAATGAGAGTAAGACAGCAGAAAGGATAGAAAACGAGGACAGCATTTCAGAGTTGACTAAAAGTGAAGAACAAGCTGAGAAAACCCACAGTGAAGAAGATGAAGTTGCAACTGAAGAGAAGGCAGACGAGTCAGGAAAGACCGAGAGAGACGAAGACAGCGAATGTGTCGGTAATAAAAATGACGAGCAACAATCTGAAGAAAAGGGAGCCGCAACTGATGAAACTAATGAGGCTGAAAAGATGAACACGGCTGCTGATGGAGAAAAGGATGATGAAGCGGAACAGGAAGAGAAAGATCAGAAGGAGGACGAGGATGAGAAGGTTGCGAAGAATGAAGGCGATGAAGAATCTCAAGAGACAAAAGTTGATGAGACTGCAGAGGGAGAAGAAATATCTGAGATAACAGAGGAATCGGAGAAAAGTGCAGATGCAGACTTGGATATAGATGTGAAAATACCTGATGAAAATACTGCTGAGTCAGAGGACGTCGCTGACAGTGAAGCAGCAGATGTAGCACATGGGACTGAAACGGCTGAAGAGACGCCAAGCGACGTGATGGAGGCTGAAGATGTTGAGAAAGAAACCGAAGGAGGAAGTGAAAACAGTGAAAAGGGGGAAGTTGATGTTGAAAATGGAGAGATTTCTACCGTAGCAGCGGACAAAACCTGTGAGGATGAGGGAGAGGCTCAAACCGAGGGCAAAGAGGACGTGAAAACGGCAGAGGACACCGAAGACGAGAGAACGACAGAGGAGCCTGCAGCGGGCGAGAGCACAGAGGTAAAAGAAGTGACTGTCGATTCTGAAGATGGGGCCGAAAACCATGACGACGACAACGTCGATGAGGCTCCTGACACCGATGTGGTACAAAGTGACGCTAAGGAAGGGGATGGCAGCGTGGAAAAGCAAAATGAATCTACTAAAAATGACTCCGAGCCGGAGACAGCTGATGGGGAATTGAAAGAGGAATCTGAATTAGATGACATAAAGGACGGGGAGGAAACGGAACAAGATGAAAAAGAAAACCTACCTGACCCTGATCGTGAAAACAGAGAATCCGATTTGATTGAAACGAGTGACGACATCCAGAGTACTGCCAATGAGGTGGTAGTCGCTTCTTCGGGGGATCGGGCACAATCTTTAACCCCCGCAGCTGTGGATTCAGACGATACAGCTCACAAGTTGGACGAGTCCACTGCACCATCTGACGCTGAGACTGACAGACACCCACACGCTGACGAAAACGCTGCTGCTGAGCTCTCTGCCGCCGATGGAGAAAACGGAGCCGACACGGAGGAGGCGAGCAAGGCCTCGGAGGAAGGAGCGAGTGTGCTGCTCAAACCTCCCGCACAGGCATCGCAGCTCACGCAAAACGATGATAACACAGAAGAGGGCGCCGCAGTAGGTAAAGAAACTCCAGAGGCCTTAGCGAGAGAAGACAACAGGGAGCTGGTCACAAACTGGATAACCACGCATCAAACATCCAAGTATTTTGAGACGTTTGTCGAACCTTTAGAAGACTTGAAGGAATCGACTTCGGACGCTCAAGTATCTGACGCTAACGAAGAAGTGACACAATCTACAGAGCTGCCGAGATCAGAGAGTCCACTTAACATGGCGGAGACGCCTGGAAATGCAGAAGAAGATGTCAGTGAGTCAATGGACAAAAGCAAAGGAGAAGCTGTGGTGTCAAACCTTGAGAGCAATCACTCTGAAGATGGCGAACCGTGCGAGAAAGACACGCTGCAAGTGGAGGAGGAGACCAAGGAAGAAATCTTGGTAGCAAAAACAGAGAGCGAACGAAATGATAAAGAGTCTGTGAACGGGCAAGACGTGAGGTCAGGGGAGCACAAAGGAAGCAGAGGATCTGTGGACGAAGACAGGGCGCAAGAGGGTTTAACGCAGGACAGCTCTGAGCAAGCTGACATTTCCAAAACCGAAGTGGAAAGCATTGCAGACACTCATCACTCAGTAACCAGCGGAAGACCTGAGAGTGTCCCCGAGAACCAAACTGAGGAGGAAACCACAGATACAGGTCCAGAGTTGAACAAAAAACAAACCGCAGCGGAAGAGGTGAAAGGTCTTTTGCCTTCATCCGGAACAGAAGAGCAGCACGAGCACCCGACGAGCCCGGGGGGGCTCTCGGAATCGAACGAAGCGAAAGATACCGAAGAAACGTGGGGGAAAAGTGAGGAACAAAGTCGAGAAGTCACCGAAATAACTGATTTCACGACGTCCAAGTCAGACGACGGGAGCCAGGAGGGGTCCCACCATGAAGACATCCAACCCAAACCGTCAGACGAGAGCGTCAACGGAGACAGAAGAGACGTGCAGCTGATCCAAGACATCAAACACACTCTGAGTAAAGACCGGCTGAGCACTTTCTCAGTGGATGAAACACTGTTCGCGCAAAGTTCGTATCCTGTGCTGAGCGCTGCGAGGACAGAGAGTGGACATTAGAGCTGCACCCTTCAGAGGAGCATTAAGGTACAGTGTTGCTTTAATTGCTTTAATTTTTTGAGTGTAAATGAAAACATGTACAAAAGTGAATATTCAAAAAACATTAGGAAATAGAAACATTTGTAGTGATCAGGGAATGTATTTTGTTGTATTGGTCAATAATCCCAGAAGTGAATACAAGATGATTTTTGTTTTGACAGAGGCCCCTCAAGTGTCTCGTGGTTTCTGTGTTTACATTACAATGGCTTCCTAAATCGTCTTCATCCTTCAATCACCAAAAAGAAGAAGCTGCACGATGAGTTTTGACTGCTGCATAAAATGTTTACAGTAGCCCATCTCTTGCTATTGTTGTTACCAAAGAGGCGTAGTTTGTGTGAGGTATCCATTGCAGCTGCTATCACCTACTGTATTACCTGTAAACAGATACTCTTCCACTCCCGCTCACAAGTGATTCAATAATTCATAGTTGTTGGACTCCCAGTTCGTCGGTAAAGCACACTTTACATTTGCACTGATGTTACAGTAGTTTAGCTTGCACTGTGTCTGCGTCTTATTGACAGCGTTAGTGCTTTAACACAAGTATTTATTGAGATGACATCTAGACACTAATGCAGCTAAACAACAGGAATGCTAACCTTAGCTAATGTGGATGATTAATTCATCATTAGGCTACCAATTAGTCGAATAAAACAGTGGTAACATTGTGACGTGTTAAATCTAGGCACTGAGTTGTGTCATTGCTGCTAACACTACCTCTCATTAAAAGAAATATACTAAATGTTTATTTGTATTGTCTTTTCACATGATTTTTATGGCGTGTGGGTTTGTGAGGCTTCATCTTTTCATTTGATATCTATTAGTGACTAAATGCTGGTGGGATTTGGCCACTCAAATAATAAAAACAGTTAGATGGAAAGTAGTCCATATCCTTGGCGTTCCACAAATTCCGCCGGATGCATGTATTTTCCGTTTCCTTCTGCTTTTTTTGTGTTGGAATTTTAAATTTGGTGGATTTATGAGGACTATGATTAACTGCTCCTCAGATCTCTGCAGGGTAAATCGAGACAGCTAGCTAGACTATCTGTCCAGTCTGAGTTTTCTCTCGTAAGACTATTTTGCAGCGGCTCTGTGCGGAGTTTAGCACCGCCCATGACGATTCTGATTGGTTTAAAGAAATGCCATTAAACCTCCCATCCCCGAATGCTATGTGGAGTAGCCAGACCCTCCTTCAGCGCGTTTTGGAGGAGGGTCTGGCATAAAGAGACTAGATGGAAAGTGACTTTCTGCTATTTTTACTTGAATGAAGATGTGTGTACATTGAATTATTTATTATTTATCAAACCATGTACGCAAAAAACAATTGTGCTTGTCACACATACAGTATTTACACCCCAAAAAAGCTTTAACTAAAGGTTTAAAAAAATGTTTCCATAGTATTTGTAACAAATAAACATCATATATAACACAAGACTAGAGATATTGGGAACTACTAAGAATGTACAGTATATTCATAAACAACTCATCCAAATATAGTATGCTACAACGAAATAGAGTTTAGTTTGCAAGTTGGTTAGCAATATCAACTACTTCAACCATCTATTGATACAGTTTTACTTTAAATGAACTGTCAAAAACAGACATGAATGTCTGAAATAATAAGGTAATAATAAAGAGGGGTTCAGTTACTGTCCTCGAAGCTGCCGCTGCTGCTGTAAGAAGAGCAGAATCTCATGGTGCTCATGGGATCAGACACGTAGCCTGAAAAAGAGACAAATAAATTACAACTGTGAGTCTCCATTTATGGTCACTTTCATTCGTCATTAATAATATTGACAACAACAGTACGGCTGCTATTAACTTAAAAGACCAGGCTGGTGAAATTCTATATTATTCTTAATGAAAATAAAATTCCACGAAAAGACCCAAACTTACCACATACATTGTGCTGCTGTCAGAAATACTCACTAGAGCAATAAATGTGTATTCATCCGCCACTGAAAATAGTCACTAATAACAAATGCACCACTTACTCCTGTTTGAGTAATGTAAATGTTTGCTAAAAACAGCAGTGTGCAGCTGTTTTAGGAATTACTGAGTCTTTTTTTATTTTTTTTATTTAATAAACCTGTGTATTTGTGACTGTATATTTGGAGCTGATTGCCACAGACAGGGTAGGGGAGTCGAAAACATATTGAGGGCCATATTTTAACGATCTGAAACGCAAGTATCAAACGTGAAACGCAAGTAGCTTTGTGGGCGGATCTCGGGGGGATAAATGACTCCTGCGCCCGACGCAAATCTAAAATGGGTTGGTCTGAAGTAGCTAGGTGTGGTTTGGGCGTAACGTGCAATAAACAAATCAGAGCGTCATCTCACATTCCCTTTAAGAGCAGGCGTGCTTGTTCCATGGCGGATTGCTTTTATGACGGCGGATTTGCCTGGCGCACGCCAGCGGGAGTTGTCCGGGATGCGGCAAAGTAATGGTGGCGATGTTGCTGCGGCCTCTCGGGCGCATCTCCACAGTCTGGAGAGGATTGCTGCAGCCAAGGAGCGTGGGCCTCCAAACGCACCACCTGCACCTGTTGTGCCCCTTCCTCGTCCCCCCACTCCATCTCCGTCCACCAGCTCCATCAGGAGTGCATCGCGCATTGCCACTCCCGGACCAGATTCCGCCGGAGTGTCCAATCCCACCGTAGTTCAACATCACTTCTCCTTAAGTCCTCTAATATTTCCTCATTTATGTCATCAACACATCCATGATTCATGGAAATGTGTAAAACACAACAAGCCACAAAGAATGCTGTGACTTTTTGAGGACTGTACTGTAAAGTGCCTCCTGATCTATCCAAACACCTGAAGCGCATTTTCAGTAATATTTTTCCTTGTAATTATGTATGGTTTGCAAAAAAGGGAACTGCTGCATCCGTGTAGATGAGAGACGCAAAGTGTATGCGCGTTGTGCACACGCTACATTATGGCCAAGCACGCGTCCCTGAAATAGCATCTGAATAACGCGCCACTGACTTTAGACCAGGTTTTTCCTGGTCAGTGGCGGAATTGTTTTCTGAAACTGCAAAATAGCATCAGGGAATGTTTGGGCCTGAACCCGCCTCCTCTTTACACTGAACCGCCCCCGGGAGCGCAAATTCATTCTCTAATTTACCGACGTGTGTCTGTGGAGGGAAAAGTCGGGTGCAAAATAGGAATGATACATGCATCGGTGTACAAAGGCAATTGCGCTGGGTGCAAGATAGGGCCCAGAATAGCACCAGCAGAACTTACAGTTTGTTTTGCAAGGTATGAAAATTGAGATTAAAAAAACCCTAAAATGTAGTAGAGTCTCAAAGAAACGATCACCTCGGGTAAAAAGCACATTTGAAGATGATACTTAATTTGCTCGACTACAGAATGTCACACTTTGAGAACCAGAGAACTACCTGAACTTGAATCTGAATTGATCCCGACACCAGTAACGAAGTGTTAAACTGCACCAGCTTTACTTTCAAAAACAATTACTGTCACTATACAGTATCAGTAGGCATGAATTCTGCCACTCACCATTGCGATCGATAGGAGAAAACTGCATGTTCCTTCTGAGTTCCTCCAGTGAAAGGCCTCCGGATGCACGACGCCGCTCACTGAAAAATAAAATCAGCCGTTACTAATGAATCCACTCGAAAACAACACCAGTCCACAAATATATACAGCTTTGTGTACATGGAGAAAGACGGATAAGATGCAGCCAGATAGAAGCTGGGAGAAATCCAATACGTAACGTCCGACCTAATACCACGCTGCTGTCACTTTCTCTGCGGGAGTTCAATATACGACATTGATGATGAGGTTGGACGGGGCACAATCTGTACAAAGTTTATGTTGCTTAGCAATTGATAATTGAACATTTGGTACATTACATTCATGATCTGTGGAAAGTCAAATTTGAATGAATTTACACTTTTATTTGGGATGGAAACACACGGAAAGGTCTTGTCTAACTTTTGATAGAGCACCAGGAAATTACTGACCCCCCACCTCCTGTTTCTGGCTTCATAGTGACTGTTACCAGGCTCCGACACACACACACACACACAAACACACACACACACACACACACACACACACACACACACACACTGAGACACAAAGCCAGGCGTCTAATAGAGGCCTTCCTCCTCGGCCAGAATGCCATGCATGTTTTATTGCATTTGCTTTCCTTTGTTTCCTGTTCGGTATCTGAGCAACTCTTAACTGGTCTACATGTTACTGGCACAACAATTGCCGTTTCCATGAAGCCTGGTCAAATTAGAGCAAGCCCAGACACGATGTTTGTGGAATTCCTCTTAGCAGAGTTTTAAGCCAAAAACATTCAATTGAACTTCTGCTGGTGGAAAACAAATTTGGATGTCTTGGTTAAAGCTTTTTAAACTACTTTTTGAGGCCATTTTTAAGGCTCCTCCACATGTTAATTATAAAGCTAATTAATCCTATAAATCATTTGAATAAATTAGAACATCTGCGTTCCCTCTAAAACGACGAAAATAAAAACATCATGATCTATATATTAAGTTTGCTGTCACGTTTATTTGACTGCAGAGACAACATGAAACAACTTCAGCTGATTACAGTAAAACCTGACCCAGACTTCGGCTACGACTAATAGTTGGGTTATTGGGTGAGTGTGAATGTGGCCGTAGTGCTGTACATTATTCTCCCCCTCTTCACCCCTCACCTGTCTGTTAAAATTGCTTGAGTTCTCTTACCTCTGGGTCCAGAAGGCGTAGGCGCGAGTGTTGAGGGCGTACTCCAGCTCGAAACGTGAGCGCAGGGCGGCCACGTGGCTCCGACTGGGTCCTCCTCGCCCAAGCAGACAGTCGGAGGAGGAGGAGGGCGACAGGGAGCCACTGCTGTTACTGGAGGCTGGAGACATCAGCTGCCACGCAAAAAAAAAAAAAAAAACATATATGCCATGCACTGCAGTGTTAAACAGGATGATGGAAACATGTGAGATATGATATACCTCAACGTTGCACAAGCATTCCTCCAGGTTGGAAACCACTTCAGAGAACTCGGGCCTGTCCTGAAATTAGAAAAAGCTAACACTACATCATTTATTTCGGCTTCGATGCTGAACAATCAAACGCATCCCGTGTATCCCACAACAACGAGACGTGTAGTCTCTCAAACGCTGTCCTGTATGTTGTGCTCATTTCGGTCCACCCACGCATGAAGCAAAGGTGACCTCTGCTTCAAAAGCAGTCCTTAGATCTCTTGCCTCACTGTAAAAGAACAAACGCTGCCTCCCCGGAGCTGTTCAATTATACATCACATCCTCAGATAGAGGCCAGGGGCTGTCTGTGCATGCTGCTTTAATACACAAGACCAAAGAAACACAAGAATACTAGGACAACACAGTAAAGATGAAAACACATGACAAACTTTTAAAGATCTTTCATTTTGGTTTTAGTAAATTCTTAGTATTTAAAGCTCTGTTGAAATGCAATCTAATGGTCTAGAAGTTATTATGATCATCTTTGTGGTGATTTTTAGAAGCCAATTACTGTAATATGAACATTTTGAAATTTCCGATTATATTGGTGTCACACATCTGACAGCAGTGTTGTAAAATCTGCTTCTCTCAGGCTTTAACAGACACGTGTTAACTGTAAACACGTGTAACTTTGTGACCTCCTATCATGATCACAGCCTTGACGGAGGGAGCAAACAGGAAGGAGCCGTACCACAGAGGGAGGGATGTACCAACATGCTCGGCCGTGTTCTAATGTGTCTTAATTAGGCCAAGTACAAACACATGACATGGCTAATACAGTAATGAGCATCACAGCACTAAGGGAGGATCATCCAGGCCATGTGTGCTAGCCGTGCAATAATGTAGCGTCTGGGGACGCTGGAGCAGCCGACTCGGCATCAGTTGCCTCTCTGACCTTATATGTCTAAATAGCTAATGACATGAAAGGATTGGTAAATTGGATATTGGTAAGATTATTTTACAGATTGAAACTGCCAAGCAATCCCTGGTTGAGTATATGCTGGACAGTACAGCACATATTGTGTGCCATTGTATAAAATGTAATGTACATTTTTTGAGTGAATGTTGTGAATCTGTTACCTTCCATTCTGTAAAGAAAATCTGAACACAGCCTCTCTCATCTGTTTTAATTGGTATCATAAATTTGTATCCTAAACTGTTTTCCTTTCTGAAGATTAATCTGCGGGAAGGTACCTTGGACCTTTCCTCTGGAGCCTCTTTCTTATCTTTCTACTCTCACTTCATCTAAGTGAGTGCAGCGATTGTTAGAAAGTGTGTATATTCGTGTGTGTCTCACTAAACCTTTTTTTAACATTGTGAACTGAACCCTGCCTCGGGTCACTTTGTTCTTCGCTTTCAGATACAACTCACACAGGTCAAGCCAGCAGATGATAGGATACGAACCACAAAACAATCGTGATCGGACAATCAGAGCTCAAATGAAATTGAAGAAGGGCGGGGGGGGAATTGTGTCATTTACCTCTGGGCAGGCGTTCCAGCCTCTCATCAGAAGAGCAGAGATGGGTTTGGGGATGGAGTAGCCAACAGGAGGCCGGATGTGATGGTAGGCCATGTCTGCTGCTGCAGCAGCTGTGGACAGAAGTACATCTTCAATTTAGTCTAATCAGCCTACTGTGTTTGCACCCTATTTTGTTGTTGCTGTTGCTGTTGTTGTTGTTGTTGTTGTAGTAGTTTGTATATATTTTGTAATTGTAAAATTTAAAAACGACTAAAAAATGTTTAGCCATGCTAGCTCTCTGGACAGAAATATCTATCTGTCTGACTGTCGGTCCACCATCTCAACAACAGCTATAACATTGATTACCAGAGATTCTATAGAGACAGCCGTGGTGGACAGATGAGAGAAGAGAAGACTTTGGTGATCCCCCCAGCTTTTCCTTCCAAATGCCACCATGAGGTCGACATTTGTGGTTTTGAGTGATATTGGGTGGATTCTCTGAAACTGAAATTGAGGCTAATGCAATTTAAACATCAGCTGCTCATTTCATTATTTACACCTGTGCTTTTCCTGCTGTGAAATGTCAAAATAGCTGAGGTGAAAACGGTGTATGATGAGGTCTCTTGTGGGGTATCCCCTCAGTGTATACTCTAATCTGTACACACACACACACACACACACACACACACTTTAACCATTTACTGATAAAAAAATACCAGGTTTCAAGTGAGCAAAGGGAATTTCTCCAGTAAGCAGCTCCCACAGACAGAGGGCGTAGCTGAACATGTCTGCCTTCACAGAGTAGCGAGTACACTGGGTAAACACCTCAGGAGCCATCCAACGCAGGTTCTGTGCAAACACAAACATAGTCACACACACACAATATATGCACATACACACACAGTAGCCTAATTACAGTTAAAAATCATAACACGCACAAAAATGAAGTCCAGTTACTGACATCAACACTGCGTCCCGGCAAGGGCAAGTAGTTTATCACAACAGGCAGTTCCCAAGAGATGTAACACACTTAACACCAAACTGCAGGCCAAGCACTCTTTGTAGTGACGAGTCAGCACATTGAGACAAAATCTGCATGAAGGCAGTTTTTTTTTAAAGCTGGTGGGTAATTGATGGAAGGTGCCAGCAGAAGCTCTGGCTTGAACTCCCGCAAAATAACAGCATAATGCAAAGTGCCTTATTCTTCCATGCATGCTGCATATGGTGTGAGAGTATTTTGGCCAAAGAGGGAGGAAAAACTCACTCCAAAAGGTTTTTTATTTGTGCGTCATTAAATAAATCACTGACCCCCGGCTGCTTGGTCATGTTATCCTCGGCCACAGATTGTAGAAATCTAGATTCTGCAGAGGAAGAGGAGAACATGCAATTAAACAATGTACATCCACTGATATGTTAAGCTATTTAGCTGATCTTTGATCTAAGCTCACTCACACTGAGCTTAGATCAAAGATCAGCTAATCTAATTAAATCTTTGATTGCCAGAAACAGATAGAAGTGAAACCAACAGAAACATGGCTGCCAAACTAAAACAATCCCTTGGGTGTAGGAATGTTGAACTAGTTGATGCTGTTTACTTTTCTTTGAACTGCATGCTAATGGCACATGGGAAATGGAACAAAACTACCTGGGCAGAAGAAGTAAGTTTATTTCATTCCTAGTTTCTTCTTTATCCTTTTTTTGTTTTAAACAAGCCAATGGCTTTAAAGGTCCCATGGCATGAAAATGTCACTTTATGAGGTTTTTTAACATTAATATGAGTTCCCCCAGCCTGCCTATGGTCCCCCAGTGGCTAGAAATGGTGATAGGTATAAGGTGTAGGGGGGGCTCAGATATCCCCCCCCCCCTCTTTATATAAAAGAGACTTCAGATACAGTATTAGGGGACCACTAAGGTCTATATAAAAGAGACTTCAGATACAGTATTAGGGGACCACTAAGGTCTATATAAAAGAGACTTCAGATACAGTATTAGGGGACCACTAAGGTCTATATAAAAGAGACTTCAGATACAGTATTAGGGGACCACTAAGGTCTATATAAAAGAGACTTCAGATACAGTATTAGGGGACCACTAAGGTCTATATAAAAGAGACTTCAGATACAGTATTAGGGGACCACTAAGGTCTATATAATAGAGACTTCAGATATTAGGGGACCACTAAGGTCTATCTAAAAGCATCCAAAGAGCACCATGTCATGGGACCTTTAAAGTTGCAATAAATTGAAGCTATAAAAACTTTTTGACCACTGTGGTCACAGGAGACAATTACAAGGGGACACAGGGAACAATGGTAAATCTAACAAAAGTAAAAAATAAAGAAAACTCCTGAAGCAAGGAAACCAACTCAGTGATGTCAGTTATATGTAAGCAGGTTAAAAATACTACACATTGTCATAAACATAATGTTACTCTAAAGGTATTTGATCACATATGTGATTTAGTTACAACACTAGGTATTGTTATAAATATGGTTAAAAGTCATTTCATGAAAGGGTTAAAAAGTACAGTGTAATAAATATGTTTAAAAGACAGATGTATAGTTATATATATTGTTTTATTTTGAAGAGTTCATGGTTGTAAGAGGAAGTTGTGTTCGTGAATTAGAGTAATACTGGTCTTACATTTTCGACATAATCCTATCATTAAAGGTTTGTCTATTTTTGGTAAGGAAATTAGAGTAACTCAACTAGCGGATGATACAGCTCTCCTTTTGAGTGACAAACATCAGATTGAATATGCTATATCCCTAATTGACCAATTTTCAGCTGCCTCGGGTTTAACACTCAACAAATCTAAATGTGAAATTTGATGTCTGTATCAGGCTGAAGAGGAAAAAAATGTTTAATATACCTGTTAAGAAATGTGTAAAATATTTAGGTATTCATATCTGCAAGGACCACATGGATCGTCAACAACTTCATTTTTCGTCTAAATTGAAGAAGACTAAAACAATACTGAATTAATGGCTTCAAAGAGACATTTTGATTTTAGGAAGGATTCTTTTGACTAAACCAGAAGAGATTTCAAGATTTGTATACCCTGCCCTATCTCTCAATGTCCATGGTTCAACATGTAAGACATAAATACCATATTTAGGAATTTTGTATGGAAAAACAGACACCATCATTTTTTTTTTTTTTTTTAAAAGCGGTGCTCGCTGGTTGTAAGGATGAAGGTGGATTTTAACTTCTGGACTTTTGGGACTTGAATTACACCTTTAAGGTGAAATGGTTGAAGGAATGTTTGAGAGCACCAGAGTCTTTATGGTACTTTATCCCCAATAACATTTTTAATAGTGTAGAATCTTACATTTTTATTGAAATGTAACAATATTACAAGATTGCTGCTAAAACTATCCCAATTTTATCAACAAGCTCTTTTGGCCTGGAAGTGTCATTCTCATAACTTTTTCCACATAAGTCTATCTTATGGAATAATGAATGCATCACTAGAAATGGATCAATAGAGATATTATCTTCTTAAAAGACCTTTTTGACTGTAATAGCCAATTACTTAACTATGAATCCTTTCTCAGAGAGATGGCATTCCCGATAACATTCAACTAATATAACTCAGTTTTCAAATCTATACCTATACTAATGGCATATTAGAATTCATGAAAAGTTTACTCCTTATATAAATGTTATTGATATTATGAGCAGAAAATGTACTAATAAGCACATTAGAAAATGCTTTCTAAATTTAAAGAAAAATAACACCTTGTGGGAAATTTTTCTGAAATTCTCATTTTACTGATGTTAACTGGCATAGGGCGTGGCTTGTTCCTTTTAGATATTGTATCACAAACAAAGTTAGGGAATTACATTTGAAAATATTGCATATTATATATCCTACAAACCTGTTTGTCTCGAAATCCATGCCTGTTGATAACTATTATAGTTTTTGTAAGACAGAACAAGAATGGTTAACCCATCTTTTCTATGGTTGTTCATTCTGTATTGCATTTTGGAAAAGCTTTGAAAATGATATGGTATCTGAAACAAAACATACAATAGCAATTGAAGGGAAACATAATATTACCTATTTGGAATGTAAAGATAGAAATGTATGTAATATTGTAAATCTCTTTATTTTATTAGCTAAGTTCCATATCCACAAGGTAACATTTTCCAGATCAACACCATGTTTTAGATCAGGGGTCTTCAACCTTTTTAAAGCCAAGGACCCCCTAACTGAAAGAGAGATGGATCAGGGACCCTCAACTACTGTACATATATTGTATGAAATGAAGTTGCATATTAAACTGAGCCTACAATAACATGTGGGCAGCCTAAAGCCTTTATACATAAATTTTTTGCATGGAATACTAAGCGTAAAATAAAAATAAAAAATTTAGCCTTATGAATGTTTTCATTTTAAAACATAGGCCTACATGTGGCACAGTAAAGCCTCAGGATTAACTGTATCTGTGGATGGCAACCTTAGTGACTACCTTACATAGGCCAGTAAGCCTATCATGTGGGGATTAATATTTGCTAATAATATGTTGGATTCATTGAAAAAAACTAAAATTAACAATAATTTGGAGGCCCCCTTGCATTGACTCTGAGGACCCCCTGTTGAAGATCCCTGTTTTAGATTATTCCAGGTTGAAATTGACATGTACTTTGAGTCTCTAAAGATGGTATCCAATAAGAAAGCTATTTTAATATCTGATGTCTACTCAAGTTTGTTTGATTAAGAGCTCATGCTGTCTATATCATTACTGAAGTTGTGAAAGTCTGTCACTTTTGTAACTTTGTATTTTTTTTATTTGTTTCTGTTTAGTTTATTACTTTCATACTTACTTTCATATTATATTATTTGCATTTATTTATGTACAGTTTTATTTGATTACGAACTGTATTGACTGAATATTTGTAAATTGTATTCTGAAAAAAGTAATACTGGTCATCCATTGGTTAAGGTGGGTGGGATCACAGGTAAACAGAAAGTAAGAAAGTGTGAGAACGTGTGTAAACCTGGTTCACACGAGACGATTTTAAAATTATCGGCAGATTTTCCAATCCTGAGAGACCTTACACACGGCGATAAAAAAATCACGGGTCTAACAGTTTTGGTCGTACAGTGTGTGGTGCGCAGCACACGGCAAAATCAACACATCACACACGAACCGATTTGACTGCCGAGCATTCCCAGGTCAGACGGGAAATCTCGAAAAATCCCTCGAGATCAAAACGCGACTTCAGAGTAAACAATCATGGCGGATGCAGTGGCGATAGTTTGTAGTTTGTTTTTAACCGAAAAAAAATACGTTATCAAAAGAAAAGGCGATGGTCAAAGAAGTGGAGACAACGCGAGCATGGACTATACTCAGCTACATCATGATATGGAGGTGAGTTGTTTTTTCTCATAGAAATGTCGTTATGTACTACACAGACAGTGGCGGCTGCTGGTCATTCAAAGAGAGGAAGCTCATTTTTGGCCTACCTCATACAAATTGTCCATTTATTTATGTTAATATTATAATATATATATATATATAATAGTAATGCAATAATTTAATTATATAATAATAATAAATAATAATATAATTATTATAATAATTTAATTATATAATAATAATAATATAATTATTATAATAATTTATAATATCTATGGGAAGGTTTCATCAAGAGGAATGGCCAGCAGTATTTTCTTTGTCACAGCACTTCCAGTCAGCCAGCTAACTCTGTCCTACCAGGAGAGCTGAACAGTTACTTGTTACTTTGCCCTGTCTTTTGCACTAAATCAATCTTAGTGTTGATCTAACCCTGCTGTTTAATTCTAAGTTTCTCCTCATAAGGAAGACTTTCAAATGGCTTCGCCAAAATCAGGTCGACAATATATGCATTGTCTGCCATCGTGTGCAGTTTGCTAGCTGGCTAGTTCACCCCTACAACACTAGCCTAGCCTACTGTATGAATGAATTAATGAATGAACAAACGATCTAACAAAACGATATTAAACTCGAGGAAATGTGGGAATTAGGTTAAACTGAAACAAGGAATGTGGTGTATAATTGTATGAAATGTATGATGAAAATTGGCTAGCAATTTCGCCAAGCAAATACCAAGAAACAGGTTGCAGCAGTTTGTCTTTCAACTAGACTTGTAAAATCCGCGATAGGACCTATCCATAGACAGTAGTCTATGGATGGGACTGAGCTGTGCTTGAAGTTGAACAGCTTCGGCGACTTTTTATAGTACAAAATCGCTGTCAATCAAAAGGAGATACAGTCCATCGACAGACCCTCAAATCATCACGCAAAAGCCCAGCGTCCAGGCCAGCCCACTGCTCCATTGACCCCCAGAGACGCTGAGCGTCCGTGGGCGGGACATAATCGCAGCATTTATCCAATGACCGTCTAGTTTCAAAGCACTGAAAAAAAACTGCTCAAAGCAGCCCCATTGAAGTCAACGGACGCTAGGCTTCAACGGGGAAATGCACTGAGACGCTACGGGAATGGATGAGAAGGAAATCGAGTCAGCCAATTCTGAACCAACTCGTCTTCTAACGCATTTTAGTCAATAAAATGTTAACACAATAGTACATATTTGACCATTTACATTTTAGACATTTTAAGGGAAGCTGAGCTTCCCTTGCAGTCTCAAAGAAATCGCCACTGTACACAGATTAATTACCGTTGAAATACACGTTCATATATTTGTTTCCATGTACTCTGGTGGACTGCAGTTGTGGATGTAGTTATGCCCATCGACTTTATTGTATGCCACAGTCCACAGGCTGCATGCTCGTTTGTCCCCGGGGGACACCACACACGAGGAGAAATCGGGCCAAAAAAATCCACTAGGGACGGGCATTTTATGTCATTTCAACATTTGTGTACTCACATTGAATTATATAGCTAGAGTACCCGAGTTGGTTACTCGCAAAAACAATTGAGACATAGCCAGTAAAGTGATCCCGACTGGTCCTGGCTAACGCCGCCATGCTAACCCTGTTAACTGCTAACGTTACCGGGAGGACCAGGCAAGCGGGCCATGGCTGTTTACAACGTGTAGTTCAGCGGCTGGAGCCGACAATGGTGAGTTATTTTAAGCCAAGAGAGTGGGGCTGTAAATCGGGAAGAGAGGACTGTGAGTTTGCAGTGTGTTTAACGATTGTTGCCGTAATTCTAAGCCAATGAAGTGTGTTCCGTCGGTAAGGTAGTGGTATGTTTAGCGTTTCGTATTGTAATTCTAAGCCGAGGAAGTCTGCCTGACTGGCGTGTGGAGAGGACGGTGAGGTTGTTGTGTTTTTAGCGGTTCATGCTGTAATTTTAAGCCGAAAAAGTGTGTCTGTCAGTTGGTTACAGAGCTCCGCATGAGCACGGGCTTTTATGACTGTCAATATAGCCAGCATATAACGTTAGCTACTCCGCTGTGCTGTGGAGTAATGTCTGGCTATGTGAGACTAGCATCTAACGTTAGCTACTCCGCTGTGCTGTGGAGTAATGTCTGGCTATGTGAGACTAGCATCTAACATTAGCTACTCTGCTGTGCTGTGAAGTAATGTCTGGCTATGTGAGAAAAGCGTCTAGCAACATTGTTGTGAATGCTGCGGTCTCAGCCTGGCAACCAACGTGAACTTCGAGTCTGGGCAGGAGGGGGCGGGGGAAACGACTCTCTCCAGTATTTTGAATTGGTAGTGCAGTATCTATTTTAACCGCTAGCTGCCAGTATTACATACAATATTACATATTGCACCTTTAATCAGGCCTGCAACGAGGTTCATTTTAATAATATATATATATATATATATATATATATATATATATATATATATATATATATATATATATAGTGTGTGTGTGAATTTGAACTTAAGGTAACCTGATTTAAGGTGTGTGTTTACAGTTAGAGGGAATAATAAATACGGGTAAATACATTAACCCTTGTGTTGACTTCGGGTAAAATTTACCCGTTTTCAATTTTTGTTTTATATCAGTAAATATATCAGAATATGGGATGTAGAAATAAGCGCTGAAAATGTGTAGAAGAAAAATGTAACAATTTAAAAAGCAAAAACAAGGTTGACGGGAAGACAACACAAGTTAATCGTGTTTCCAATTGAAGGGAATTATTATTGTTTTGCTGTAACTCAATTTATTGAAGGGAAAGAGAAGTTTTGAAGGAGACTAATTTTATTTCATTATATATATTTTGCCATTTTCAAAGTAAATCTGGGACGTTAACTGTCTCTAAAAGTGATTACAGTGTGATGTTTGGTTATTTTATTTACTAGAGGTTTTCAAGCTGAGGTGCTAAAGGTTAGTATATTTGTTAAATAAGTGATACATATATCTAATTGCAATATGCTAATTCCTTAAAAGCCATTACTGTGCATTTATTTCAGTGGGTTAAGTAAACTAAGCCTAATAATAGTTGTTACAGATAATTTAAGGTGGCTAAAGGAACTTTACTGTTAATTACGTTAACTGATTTAACAAACTCAGGGCCCTCCCCTGACTAAACTGGGGATAGGTGGGCTACATACACTAATATCTATTACTCTAGAACATTAGCCATCGTAAGCTACTGGTCATTAGGGGTGAAAATCACCAGAGGCTTCACAATACGATATAATCACGATACTTATGTAACGATACGATACTATTGCGATTTTAAACATATTGCAATATTCTGCAATATATTGCAATGTATTACCTTTTTTTTCCAACTTCAAATTTTTCCCAATTTCAAATGATGTCCCCAAAAGGAAACTTTGTCAACATCTGTTTTATCTAAAAAGATACATTTGTTCAACTCACTTCAATTTTATTGCCGCAAAATGGGATTGTCAAGCAGACAAACTGACCCATATATACATACATATATATAACACATATATAATAATAGATCGATACTTGGCGTCTGTGTATCAATACAGTATTGCCACGGAAAATATCGCGATACTGGTATTGATTTTTTTTTTTTTTTCCCACCCGTAGTGGTCATACCAAACAGAGTATGGCTGTAGCAGAAAAACTCCTGAGTGGATTATGGTGAGTTTTATTGCTAAATCATAGACTGTTAATATACAGTCTATGTGCTAAATATACACTGTACATATTCTTTATTAGAAATGTAAAGTTATTTATTCTTTCAAAAAATGGCTAATGCAGCTTTAATTTTCTTGTACACTGCAAAATGTCTCTTACCTCCAAAATCAGCCACCACTGCGTGTCCGTCCTCATACAGCAGAATATTGTGGCTGGAAGGATCACGTGTATTATTAGTAATGACATCAGATATTTCAGCCTGCCAATACCATCGCACCACACATGCTGCTACTGTGGCACCCACCTGTTGAGGTCCCGGTGGATGATAGGCTGGGTGAGGTTGTGCAGGTACTCCATGCCCTTGGCCACGTCGATGGCAATGATGAGCTTGGACTGCAGGTCGATGAGCCTGTCCATCGACACATCATTAAAGCAGCAGCCACTTAGTGGCAGATCAATAGTCCCTGCCAATCACACACAGCACTTTACACAGATCAATAGGACGGTCTATAAAGACAGCACCTGACCACACAGTTAGCGGAACACTTCATCTGGATCAATGATGATCCCGGCCGAGGGGGCGCTTCCAAGGAGGTTAATGAGACCTGAAACAGTCGGCGGCGCTGTGCAAACGTGCCCTCGTAAGGCACTGAGTAACTCCTTAAGGTAGTTTGAGCTCTTTTAGGTCTCAACATCGTGATTAAGTCGCTGTCAAAGTGTGTGAAGAATAAAACAGACCTGATGTTGACACATGAACTTCTTGTTTTGTTTTTTAAGCTTTGTTTGCTAAATATAACAGAAGTTTTAACAGAAAAAACACATTTAAAGATACTTTTTTGGGGCTTTTTCTCTTTATTATATAGTGACAGTGGATAGACAGGAAAGGGGGAGAGAGATGGGGGATGACACGCAGCAAAGGGCTGCAGGTCGGATTTGAACCCGCGCCGCTGCAAAGGACTCACTACATGGGGCGAATGCTCTTACTGGGTGAGCTAGAGGCCACCCCAGAAGAAACACATTTAAGATGGAGTGCATTGCAATATTACAATAAATAATAACTTTTAACACTCTGTGGTTATGCTGTGATGTATGGGACTGTATTATACTGCAATGTGTCCCTATTATGGGACTGCTGGAGCTGCTCCCCCCGCGACCCAATACCAGATACAGTGAGGGGGAAAAAGTATTTGATCCCCTGCTGATTTTGTACATTTGGCCACTGACAAAGAAATGATCACTCTATAATTTTAATGGTAGGTTCATTTAAATGGTGAGAGAAAGAATAAAAAAAATCCAGACAAACGCATGTCAAACACGTAATAAATTGATTTGCATTTTAATGAGAGAAATAAGTATTTGACCCCTCTCAATCAGAAAGATTTCTGGCTCCCAGGTGTCTTTTCTACAGGTAACGAGCTGAGATTAGGATCACACTCGTAAAGGGAGTGCTCCTAATCTCAGTTTGTTACCTGTATAAAAGACACCTGTACACAGAAGCAATCAGTCAATCAGATTCCAAACTCTCCACCATGGCCAAGACCAAAGAGCTGTCCAAGGATGTCAGGGAAAAGATTGTAGACCTACACAAGGCTGGAACGGGCTACAAGACCATTGCCGAGCAGCTCGGTGAGAAGGTGACAACAGTTGGTGCGATTGTTCGCAGATGGAAGAAACACAAAAGAACTGTCAATCTCCCTCGGTCTGGGGCTCCAAGATCTCACCTCATGGAGTTGCAGTGAAAATGAGAACGGTGAGGAATCAGCCCAGAGCTACACGGGAGGATCTTGTCAATGATCTCAAGGCAGCTGGGACCATAGTCACCAACAAAAGAATCGGTAACACACTACGCCATGAAGTGCTGAAATCCTGCAGCACCCGCAAGGTCCCCCTGCTCAAGAAAGCACGTGTACAGGCCCGTCTGAAGTTTGCCAATGAACATATGAATGATTCAGATGAAAAATGGGTGAAAGTGTTGTGGTCAGATGAGACTAAAATCGAGCTCTTTGGCATCAATTCAACTCGTCGTCTTTGGAGGAGGAAGAATGCTGCCTATGACCCCAAGAACACCATCCCCACCGTCAAACATGGAGGTGGAAACATTGTGCTTTGGGGGTGTTTTTTTTGCTATGGGGACAGGACAACTTCACCGCATCAAAGGGACGATGGACGGGGCCATGTGCCGTCAAATCTTGGGTGAGAACCTCCTTCCCTCAGCCAGGGCATTGAAAATGGGTCGTGGATGGGTATTCCAGCATGACATTGACCCAAAACACACAGCCAAGGCAACAAAGGAGTGGCTCAAGAAGAAGCACATTAAGGTCCTGAAGTGGCCTAGCCAGTCTCCAGACCGATGACCTAAATTGAGGACAGCTACGCTCGTTATTGTAAGTGCAATGATAAGTTAAAGTCCAATAAGTACTTTATCAAACCGTGTGAATGTGTGTCCCAGGCCAGGATAGGAAATTAACTATCAATGTAAAGTTCAACAAGCCACTGACACATACGTTCAAATTTGATTCATTCAATAAATTATATTTTTTTTGTCTTAAATCTACAAGCCATTTTCATATTATACCAACATTTGCAGCATCCTGAGCCTTTTTGGTAAAGTTACTAGGAAAACTTAGCCCAGAGTTGTTTTATAATATAAATATATTATTAATAATGCCACGAAATCCTGGAGGGACAGAATATTAATTACAACACTAAACTAGAAAATAGTTTAAATGTCCATCACAATTTTCCAGAGCCCAGGTTGGTGTTTTTTTTCTCATCAACAGTCTAAAACCAAGATTTTAATGATATAAAAGAGAAAGAAATAGCTCATACTCACATTTGAGAAGCTGGAAACAGATATTTATGCTTGATAAATTATTAATGGATTATCAAAATTTTTTAATTTTCTGTCCATTGACAAATTAATTGCCAACTATTTCAGCACCAACTCATTACGAGACTGTTGTGTTGGATTGTATGACACTGTACAATGGTTTATGTTTCTGATGCTATCCTGCCACAACTCTAATCATACATAGTATTAAATATGGCTGCTCTTTCTGTGGTTTTAAGTATGTAAAATAGAAGTGGAAACATCAGAGGGAAGTCCTTAAGTTTAGCAGATTGTGTGTGTGTGTCATTACCATTAACAAATAGGGACAATGTTGTTGATTGTCATATTCTTTAGCCAATCAAATTTGGAGTTTGCCCTGTTGGGCGTATTCTTTGACAGGCCAGAGCCTTCTAGCTGGCCCAGCCCAACTACGCCGCCATTTTTCGGACCAGTTAGCATACTGTGGCCGAGAAGCAAAACTAGCATAACCGTAGCAGTAACGTTAGTTCAAGTTCGTTTCAAGTTTTAGATGTAAAGTTAATGAAAGAAAAGATGTACTTTTTCTTCGAATGATGAGCAGCTTTTGGTAAGTTTAATGGATTGTTCTGCATTTTAGTAAAATGATTTTACTAGCTATTACTGCTTGCTTTAGATTGTTGCTGCTGGTGTTGAAGGTTTGAGCAGTGCGAGTGGCCGCTGTGCCACTCGCATAGTGTTGAGCCCCAGCGGCTTGGCTGGAATTTGTGGGGAAGCCTGTTGATCGCTGATTGTGTTATTTGTGTTTTTGATTGCTTTGTGGTCGTCGTATGAGTAAATGTGACCGGTTGTTGTGGGTTTGTTTTTTTTTCTTTGGTAATTAATTTGGACAATATTTGTGATGCAGCACCCTGTCATACTGCATAAAAGGGATGGCTTCAGTCATTTATTATTCATGTCTCTGCAATAGTGTATTGGAACTCTATGTGTCTACGCCTTGTTTTAAATCACTTTATTCCACACGATAATGTCCTAGTGCCCTGGTGAGGTTATTCAAATGGTTTAATTGCTGTAGGATAGTACTGAAGGCCCAGGTGTAAAATACACGGCCCGCCACTGGTCAATGGGCACCTATTACAGACAGTATAATATAGTGTAAGCTCCAGTGTGTAGCGTACACTTCCTCACCTCTTCTGCTCGTGCAGCAGAGAGAACAAAGAGCCTCCAGAGACGTACTGGGTTACGATGGCAAACTGGCAGGGGTCGTCCAGACAAGCTCCCATAAACTGGATGATACAGGGGTGGTTGAGGCGACAGAGGATGGAGACCTCTCTGCAGAACATGTCCACGTCTGACTTAGAGCAGTACGTGTTGGCTCGATAGCTGCAAACAAAAGTTGACATTGAAGAACTCATCAGTTTCCCCTTAGCCAAGATGGGATGCAAAATATAAGCAAATGTGGGAGGTATTTTAAGTGGAGAAGTACCGTTTGATGGCAACAACTTTGTTTCTGCATTTGCCTCTGTAGACCCTTCCAAAGGAGCCTGAGTGTGAAACGGATTTGATGCTCAGCAATATGATGTTATTATTTATCCGAACCCTGAAAACGTATGAACAGAGTTACCTGATCCAATAAGTTCATTAAACTCCAGCTCAGACAGCTGAAGATGGAAATGAGATGGGAGGCTGGCCCTGAGCAGGAGAACTTCTGCCTTCTCTGAAAAACAGAGTGCAATATTTTTTGGAAACTTTATTTCATCATTGGAGAGATTTACAGCAGTTTAATGCATCATCAGTTCAATGCCCTGTCCAGGTTAATCTGTGCTAGGCATATTAGAGAATCCCTTTATTTTCATTTTCATCATTATTCTAAAAGCATGGCTAATACTGAGATTAAATATTAGTGGTCAGGGTATAATGAATAAAACTGGGGTAGAAATATGAACACTATGGATTCTAATGCAATTAGTAGTTGCATCATAATGTCGATTGTTTATCTCAAGGAGCTACAGATATTATTTTATTCTACAAAGATAAGTTGCGAAAACAAGTGGTTTATTGTTATGGAGTCAACATTTTTGTGTGAGTCATTAAATAGAAGTAAGGAATGTGCACCACCATTTGAATAACTACAGCTAATGTGAAAATACTGTACTTTGCTCCACGGATGCTTTTCCTTCAATGCCTAAAAGAAGGCCAATGCGTGTTAGCTTCAGTAAGTCATACATTGCCCTCCTTAGGCCAATTGGCATTATAATTTTTTCATGTTTAACCCTTGATGTTTAAAGGCTTTAAACATGATTTTCATCCAATTCAGATCAATAGTTTCTAAAATATTAAGTATGAGTAGCACAGGGACAAAGACAGATCTGTAGTTTCAGTGATAAGGACATCAGCCAGGTTATCATCTAAGCCCCTTCTCGTGTGTGTGTGTGTGTGTGTGTGTGTGTGTGTGTGTGTGTGCGTGTGCGTGTGCGTGTGCTGTCATATCAGCCGTCAGTGATGTGAAGTGTGGGCAAATCGGCTGTGCTTCACTCCACCTCCCTACCTTTAGTCATGCTTTTGATCTTTCCCAGAGGAGACGGGACAGAAACGTAGGACCCATCTGGAAGAGAGACGACAAGTTCAAACAGAGTATTGGGAGGGCTCGTGTGATTTTTAGTCGAGATGTGTGACTCACCCCCTCCCGGCTGGGAGTACTCATTGCAGGGGGAGTCATCTGGACGTGTGTAGTGTTTCAGTAAGGTGACAATGGCATCATGACCTGAGGGTGGGGGGAAAAAAAGAAGAAAAAAAAACAAGGACATGAGTTTTTCATTTGATCTTTGCTGACCGCTCATTGTAAATGGACAGACCTTTTTCATAAGCCCACATCAGGCAGGTCTGCTCATCTTTTTCCCCACTGGACCTGCTGGGGTCGCAGGCAACCAGGTTCATGTCGGCCCCGCTGTCCAGCAAGAACTGCACCAGGCGGATGTGGCCGTGAAAACAGGCACTGTGTAGAGCTGAATAGAGTAGTTTGGGGATATTTATTACACATTTAGTACAAACAAGTACAAACACAGCTGGCCCTGCACATTAGAGGAGTTTTGAAGGAGAGTCACCTGTGTGTCCATCTCTGCCCTGATTGTTGACGCTCATAGCATTCTGGCTCAACAAGAACTTGACCATCTCCAGGTCTTTACCATAGGTGCATGCACTGTGACACAAGACACATGATCACGTCAGAGCAACATGAATCACAGGTTAAAGAATACGTTACATTGTGCCAAACCGCATGCATTTTGTGTCTATGAAAAGAATGTGTATGTATCAGCGTTTCTGTTTATCAGACTATAAATAAATACAGTGCGTGAGACAACACCTGTGAAGTGCCGTCTCGCTGAATATGTTCTCCTTTGACAGGCTGTCTGTGCCAGAAAGCTGTATGATCTCCTTCACTGCCTCAAATTTTCCATTATAGCAGGCCCTGAGGATACATTCAATACAGCATTTCATTTCCACGTCATTTCCTCTACCAAAAAAAAAAACTTAAAGAAGGATACTGCAAAACACTTACAAGTGTAATGGTGTGTCCCCATAGATGTTGACCGAGTGAGGCTGCACGTCAAAGTTGCCCTGGAGGAGGAAGCGCACAATCTCATGGTGACCAAAGCGGGCGCAGAAGTGGAGAGGAACGTGATCTTCATTGTCCTGGGCGTTTACTGGAGAGAAGAACGGAAAGGTTACATTCCCACACGGACTCAAGTGAATGTTAACTAGATGTCGGGAAGCACTCTTAGACACACAAGCCCTCACCGTTGGCTTTGCTCCCTTCTCCCATCAGCAGCTTGATGATGCAGAGGAAACCCTTGGCTGCAGCCAGGTGCAGCGGCCGGTCCCCTACCTCACCACTCGCATTCACATCTGCCCCAAACTTTAGCAGCAGCTTTGCCACCTGAAAGGCAGCGAGAGAAAAAGAGATGAGAGAAAACATGTAAGATAAGAAGTGAAATAATATATTTTTTTTTTAAAGGTCCCATGGCATGAAAATTTCACTTTATGAGGTTTAACATTAATAGGCATTCCCCCTGCCTGCCTATGGTCCCCCAGTGTCTAGAAATGGCGATAGGTGTAAACCGAGCCCTCGGTATCCTGCTCTGCCTTTGAGAAAATGAAAGCTCAGATGGGCCCATCTGGAATCTTGCTCCTTATGAGGTCATAAGGAGGAAGGTTACCTCCCCTTTCTCTGCTTTGCCCACCCAGAGAATTTTGCCCACCCATGAGAGAGAGACATCATGGCTTTCAAACGAGCAAAGTGGCAGTTGGTCAAGGCCTCCCCCCCCCTCTCTCCTCCTCAATAGCTACAGCCACAGAAATGGCACATACTAAGGAAAGCTCATTGTGGGACTGGCTCTAGTGGCTGTAATTCTGCACCAAGGCTGAATTTCGAGAAAGAGACTTCAGATACAGTATTAGGGGACCACTAAGACCTATATAAAAGCATCCAAAGAGCACCATGTCATGGGACCTTTTAAATAATAAGTGTTTTATTTCTCTTAGTTTGGAATGCAGAGGTGCTAAGATAAACACTTTACCTGCTCATAGCTGTTATAACAAGCAATATGCAGAGGGGTGAAAAGCACAGCATCCTGAACATTCACATAAGCTCCATGCTGCAGGAGTATATCTGCTGCCTGGTGGGGGTTGGGGGGGGGCGGGGGTGGAGGGGGAAATGGCACATTATCAATTTACAGAAGCAATGCAAAGTCCAGAGTTGTTGATAGTTTTCCTCACGGTAATAGAAGACAAAAAAAAAAAAGCCCAGCTGTCACCTCATGGTGGCCGGCCAGCGTGGCGACGTGCAGGGCAGTGAGGGCCCCGTAGCCCACCTGCTGCACGTCCGACCCTCCGTGGAGAAGCGCAGTCAACAGCTCACCATTATCCTGGGGTGTGGGGGATTCACAAGCCAGGATTAAAAAGTCGATCAGAATCAGTGATCAATAATGATAATCCAATGATGTTTATTACCCTGAAATGGGCCACTACGCACAATGACTTTTACTTTTAAGTATATTTTGACGCTAATGTTTAGTGTACTTAAGTAAACTTATGATTGCAGGACGTTTACTTGTAATAGGGTATGTACAGCCTTTGGTGTTACTACTTTTACTTAAGTAAAAGAGCCGAGTACTTCTCCCACCACTGGTACTTGCACTCCACCATGTGGTAGGAATGCTGTTCACCACATAACAACACAAGCAAGACAAAGACCTAGATTGCACATACAAACATATTATGAAAATATTAAAATTTGGAATTTATTGCCCTTTACATTGATTCTCTTCACCTTATAAGCAGCCAGGTGGAGCGCAGTGAATCCATTCCTGGACAGTCTGGAAGGACGCAGGCCTTTGAGCATCAGGGTGCGGATATGTGTCTTGTTCCCTGGTCACAAATGCGTAGTTTTTATGTGCTGAACAAAATGTCACGTTCATTGTGAATGACACCAACGTTCATGTTTCTTTCTTCACTTTAACTGTTGATATTCCTTCTTTATGTACAATTTATTTCAAATCTACTGTTTGCTGTTATGTGACCGAGAGGTCATCTTCAGACAATAATGTCACATCGTAGTAATCCTCCGTTCCACTGCCACATTTTGCGGAGGAGTTATTAATAGACTGTGGTAGTCATGCATACCTCCACATACGCAGCAGAGGTGCAGCAGCGACAGCCCCTTCTCTGTTCGGTAGCTCAAGTTCACTTTCTGAAAAGCTTCATCAGAGCTGAGGGACAGAAAACCAGCATCTCCTGCTCGTGAGAAGTTGACGCTCGACTGACACAGAAAAGTGAGCCGACGGAGGAGAACGCAGGCACACAAAACACTGCTTGATCAATTAAATGCAGTTTACACAATGGCTGAATTCCGGTTTTAAAAACCGAACATGTATTTGTCACCTGAAAGCCAGTTTGAGATTCACGATCTCGCTGTCCTTGAGCTGGAGATCATCTTCCAACTTCTCAACGATCAAGGAGTACGACTCGCCCACCTTCTTCTTCCACTCGTCTTCACAGCAACATCATCATTAACATAACAATGTAATAATAGAAATCCCATTGCTTATTATTGCCCATATGCAGGAATACTCATATTTTAATATAGAGTCCAAACAACTGTATTTGAGCTCTACTATATTGTCAGTCACAGTTTTAAAAAGGCTTGTACAACTTGTTTGTGATAGAGAGTGAAGGCAGCCAACAGTAACCCCTACCCCTCCCAGGATTTTCTTCTTTAATTCAATCAATCAGTCAATTAATAATCCCGTGCAATCACAAACACACCAAGCCATTACCTGTGCACGTCTGAGACGGTCTTGATTTGTAATTTCCCATTGATAAGATCTCTCTTCTCCTGTACTATTGTGCTGTATAGTTTGGTAAAGCAGTAATACAATCTCTCACTCTGCCACAATAGCCCAAGTCCAGATAAAGGGGGATCATGGCTGTGGGCTAAAAATAAACCCCTTTGAGTGGAATGGCGAACAACTATGACAACTGATCTGTGTGTGTGTGTGTGTGTGTGTGTGTGTGTGTGTGTGTGTGTGTGTGTGTGTGTGTGTGTGTGTGTGTGTGTGTGTGTGTGTGTGTGTGTGTGTGTGTGTGTGTGTGTGTGTGTGTGTTTGTTTCTATATATGTATATTTCAGTATATTCTAGGCCTGGGCGATATGGAGAAAATCAAATATCACGATATTTTTGACCAAATACCTCTATCGATACCGTAACGATATTGTAGTGTTGACTATATTCACAAAATATTTACACAATGAGATTTTTGATAAATAATCATCTGTAATGTGGATATAATGACTAAGTGGGTAAAGGCAAATAATAGAACAGTTACAACAGTCTGGTAAGTTCAGAAAATGACATCACTTTACTGTAATGCAGCCTTTAAAACCAGGAAAAGACAATCCTTATGCCATATCACAACATTACGATATCCAAAATCTAAGACGATATCTAGTCTCATATCACAATATCGATATATTGCCCAGCTCTAGTATATTCCTGTCATTTTTCACAGCAGACATGTGTCCTTTGTGTGTAATGGGCACGTCTATGTGCAGAGCAGTGCTGTGAATGAGGTAATGAGTAAAATGAAACTTGTAACAACAAAAATGCAAGGATGAACTTTATGACATGTACCACAATAAATCAGATGACAAAAACCATATCAGATCTTTATACTGCTGACAAAAGCTTATAGTCCTTCAATTGTTGTGTTTTCGCTGTGTGATGTCTTCATATAGTCCCTTCCTGAACTTCAACATCTCTTCCAGGTTTTTACACTGTAAGGCCTCTTGCATAGACATCAGCTTTGTGTCTTTGGGTAAAGTGAACGTAGAGCCACTCAGGGCGGCCTGTAGCATCTCCAGAGACAGTGAGAATGAGCTTTTTTGATCAGAGGAAACAGGAAATAAACAAGCATTCCATAAACTACAGCTGGATGCATCACCGGAGAACCTCAGGACTTCATTTTTCAGCCCCCAGTGGGACAGACATGCTGTCAGGCTGAAACCAAAAAGCTTCAGCTCTTCCATATATGCAGGGGCCTCCACGCTGTGCTTCAAGTTGTCACTTATCCCAAAGACGACAGTTACAAACCTGGTTTGGTGCTTGTAATTCACACACAGAGAATGCATGAAGACTCCAGTAGGCACTGAGAGGCCTGCACTGACCCAGCAGCTGCTGACAATGGAGCCGCCAGCTACGGAAGCTCCTGCTCCCAGTCTGGAGTACTCCACCACTGAACCAGCTCCCACAGTGCAACTGGGATCGAGGACGCTGTACATGACGCAGCATCCCGAGGAGGAGTTGTCATTCATGTGTACGCTGAAAGCAGATGACAGGAGACCCAGCTCCCTGCTCAGCGCCACATCCTCAGTAAGGTGAAAGAGGTACTCCGATGTGGTCCCAATGTGATAAAACTTGGAGTTGTTCAGGAGGATGACATTCAGCGGAGTCCCTTTTAGAAGATGAAAGATCTTTCGGCGGATTTCCACCAGACTGCTCTCCTCTTTGGTGACATTTGCAGTGTTGCTGGTGTAATCTATGGTGGCTTTAGGGCCCAGTGCCTGGAGAAAGTCCCCATATGCGTCTACCTCACAGTCCAAAGGCCCCAACTCCTTTAGCAGATTAAGAAGAGACTTTGCAGTATCAAAGTCGACATAATAGGTGCTGTCTGTGTAGACAAACTCGGTGTCAGAAAGAGAATACCAACCACCCTGCCTTTTACAAACAGCTCCACAGTCTCGCATCTTATTGATGCTTGGCTTGTGCAGGAAGCGCAGGCAGGAAATGTTTGCCATTTCAGAGTAAGTAGACTTTTCATTTGAATCCAACACAAACACCCCGTGGGTAGTCCCAATAGACAGTGGGGAGGGGTGGGCTAAAGCTGTAAAGCCAGGTTTGTTGAACCTTACGCACTTATCCTCTGCAGTACTGTAGAGCTCTATGTCGTCTGCACAAGTCACCAGTACACCAGGCTTCATCTGGGACGGGAAATCCACGTACAAGGCCAGTTTGAGCTCCAGCATCTGGTAGAGAGGGTCACCCAGCGGCACGGCGGTGAAGATCTTCCCCAGGGCGCTGGCACTGGGCAGACGCTGACTCAACCCCCCTGGAAGGACGAGAACAGAAATATTAAAGTGGGAAACATCACATAGAAGGGTTAATTAGATTCTGATGATCCCCTGCTGGAGCTGCAGGTGGAGATAGAGAATTTAAAAGTTGTAGTATAAAACTTGTAGGGAGTTTGTGTGAACTCATGTTAGACTCTGTGCTGTTACCCTATATCATTTTGATTTTGATTTGATTCTTAAATGTAAAAAAAAAAAAGTGACTGGTGTTGTGATTTGGACTGTTTCACGTGTGAGTCAAGAAGCAGTGATGAAGTTTAAAAGGCACCATGTTAAAGTATAGTAGTTGCTTATTCTTTTAGAGGAGCAATACTGTCTGGTGTCTGACTTTGGCAAGTGGCTTTAACAGTTCATGGGCGTTAATTGATTTTAATTTGACTCGTATAGTATATACACTACCGGTCAAAAGTTTGGTGTCACTTAAAATTAGCCATTCCACTCCATTACAGACCTAATACCAGCTGAGATCAGTTGCATTGTTTTTTTTAATCAGGGCAGCAGTTTTCAGATTACATTATGTGCTTACATAATTGCAAAAGGGTTCTCGACTGTTGTAGAAAGAAGTGGCTGATCTTTAGTGCAATATCTACATTGCCCATTATCCGCAACTATTCATCCAATGTTACAAAGGCGCATTCTGTTTACTAATCTGATATCATTTTAAAAGGCTAACTGAGAAAACATTGGAGAACCCTTTTGCAATTATGTAAGCACATAATGTCATCTGAAAACTGCTGCCCTGGTTAAAAAAAAACAATGCAACTGATCTCAGCTGGTATTCTGTCTATAAAATGGAGTGGAATGGAAATTTCTAAGTGATCCCAAACTTTTGACCGGTAGCGTAAATACTCATCCATCAACAAAGGGGTCATCGATTTCTCAAACCTGCATGGATGAGGATGACTCTCAGCCTGCCCAGAGCCGTCCCATAGATGTCATCCAGCTGCTGCAGTGCGTACAGAGTGGAGCCCCCATTCCCTTGAAAACAAAATGTCATTCATATTAGTAGTAATAATAATAATAATAATGTCGTGCTTTGTTGATCCCCCTCAGCAACAAACAGAGGCCAGTGAAATGAAACTGGAGAGTGAATGCTGACTCACTCACCTATTTTAGATCCAGGAGGGTCTGAGAAGACCTCGTAGTGAACCCCGAGCGGAAGCTCTTTTCTGTCAACTTTCTCTCTGATCTGCAGCTCGTACGCGTCTCTCTGGCTCACGTCCACAGCTGTCACGACCACCACATCCCAAAACTCACCGGGCTGCACCTCTGCGGCTTAAGGCATAGAAAAAGCACGGCACTTTCCACAAAGAATAAAATACAGGTGTAACAATTTTAAGCTAAACACAGGAGGAGGAAACCTACTTTAACAGTCACATGAGACAGACAAGATATAAAACTCACCGCGCAGAGCGTTAAATCTTCTGAGTTTTTCTCTTGTTGCAATTTGTAACTCTTTGATACTTTCCCGACTCATACTGTCGCTTCCGATGTCGATTAAATATACTCACTGGAGTGTCCCATAAGTTGTTAAAATAACGGTTGTAGTTACAGTGTAGCAAACCTTTCCGTCCCAAACTTCCGGGTGCCCGTCACGTGGTCAGCAGTGTTTACAACGTAGGCGGAGTGATAGAGCACGTGCTGGGGATTTAAGAAATTATGACCAATAAATTCAGTCGATGTTTTAGCATTTTTCTAGGAACTTATTATTATATCAGTTGGATCAAAGTGGCCTAAAACATTTCACCAGTGCCATATTCTTCAATTAGATGGTTAGCTTATCTTTAAAACAGAAAATATATATATATATATATATATATATATATATGAGTCGGTACATTTAGTAGGCTAAATGGGAGTTGCAAGAATACATCGCATAGTGGACTTCCTTAGCCCTGTAATGTTGAATCGGTGAAGCTTTCTACTTCCAGTTCACAGAGAGAAATCAACTCCAAAGTATTTTCCTGAAGATCAGAGTCTATTTTGAGAGTGAATATATTATTTTATTTAACTTATTTTCATTATTTGTCCTTTTAGTATTACTTATTCATTTATTACATACATTTCTTATTAATATTGAATAAACCTCTAATGCAAAGATGTATTGAACTTATTTTACAGTGTTCTGCCTGTTTTATTGTTGTTTTCTGTATTGTTGGAAGAAGGAAAAAACATTTGACCAAAGAAATAAGATTAGAAACCACCAATGTAAAGTTGTCATTTTCTTATTTCATTTCCATTTTCTTTTTGTTCATACAATGGTGCAATATTTTCTGTGAACTTAATCATCCCAAGTGTTGACTTTGGTGTCCTCGGTACTAGCTATGGCCTAGTGAGCTCATCCTACAGGTACTAATGTTGTTTTTGTGGTTTTATTTTTTACCATAGATGCAGACAATCGATCTTACCGCACAAAGCATCCTGATGTCAAAGAATCAGGTCTAGTCAGCAAATAGCTCAAATAAATAATTAAATTTTCTGAACGTGGCTGATTGTCTGCTGCATACACCAACTTATCCATTGGTGACAAGTGCGATCATTACAAGGTGCACTTTCTTATAAGAAAACAAAGTATTATTTTGAACAAGGTGTGACTGTCACTGTTCACATCTCATCACACGTCAGATGCTCTGAGAACATCCTGGGGCTTGGCTACATGGCATCAGGTTGCATATTGCTACAAATATATTCTCTTTCACACAAGCCACACACCTGGTGCTGTGTTTATAAGAAGAAGCAAGTGCCAGGGGTCCTAAATCTCCATGACAACAATATGTGGAAATGTCCAAAAACCCTTTGACATCTCAGTGGTGCTAAAAAGGAAAGTTAAAGACACAATTACAGATACTTAGAATCAGAAAGGATTTATTGCCAAGTAAGTAACACTTACAAGGAATTTGTCTTGGTGGATGGCACATACATAAACATATTAAACATTGTTATGAAATAAACAAACAATAAATACAGAAACAAATATGTACATAAAACTGTTTAACATTAAGAAAAAAGGGGCTGTATGGAAAGTGTTGAGGGATGTGCCAAAGTTCAGAAAATATAGAATGTGCAGAGGACAGGTATATACAAGAGGTCAGACATTGTCAGCAACACAAATTATATATTCAAGTTTTAGAGTCTGTTCTTTCCATACTGATTGGACAGGAACGTGACTAGCTACTTTGTTTTCCAACATGCAACTTTGTAATCAGCAGTTGGTTTTAACAAGCATGAGCAAAAAACATACATTTAAAAAAAAGGATTATTAAACATCCATACTTCATTTTCATATGTTTTTGTTTTCTTTGGTTGCATAGGTTTCTGTGCACCGAGAGCACCACCGTCAACCTTCCAGTATAGCTGAGATGAGGCTGTTTGTAGCTCTCAGAGCTCTGTAGACAAAGGCTGCCTCGAGTCCCAGATGACAGCCAACAAGCTGCAGGTGGACCATGAGCAAAATGAGTTGGTAAGCCAGTTTATGGAGCTAAAGCGTCAACAAGAGGGAGAAAGCACTCTGGCAGAGGCAGACTGAGCTCAGATGCACGCTGCTCTGAAAGTATTAAGAGCCAGCGGGGACGGGCAGGTGCACTTCTATAACAGAGGACAAGGAGGATGGCTTGGGAATGGGCACTGATGACAGCCTTCGGAGGGGGGCAGCTTGCCTCACTGACCGAGGCCTTTAACAAGAATAGCACACATCACATCAGGCGTCGTTCAGTGACCTGCAGACGGGTGTGAACTAGCAGTGAGTGTCAAGCTGCAGGCCAACACACATCACACACTCATCCAGAGGATGCTTTGGACTGACTCATTTCACAGGTGTCATTAGTGACTGGCTGGTATATGAAAGTATTTTATCGTTACCTGAAATTTCACACTTTACTCACAATCACATACAGTACATTTTTCTTTTTAAGATTATTTTTTGGGGCATTTTAGGCCTTTATTTCTATAGGACACATTAGACATGAAAGGGAAGAGAGAGGGGGAATGGCACGCAGCAAAGGGCCGCAGGTCGGAGTCGAACCCGCGGCCGCGGAGGAGTAAACCTCTATACAGGTGAGTAACCGCTTCACCAGGTGAGCTACCCAGGCGCCCACAGTACATTTTTCATCATGGATGCATTCACTCTTCCCTGTTTTGCTGTCCGGTAAGCAGTGTGAGCATAACAGGATGATCATGGAACAAACACAATACCTGGAAAGCGAGCAGAGCTGCAAACTCCTTTTAAACCCCAGTCACAAGCTTTCTGTTTCACTAAGACTCCATCGTACTCCTCTGCCGGCCTGTGCACCTATTACAACACTAAAATCACAACTTACAGCGGGGACACAGCTGCCAGCTGTGTTTTGCTTTCTCTTCATAAAAATGGTTAAGGAATGGTAGGAATGCAGGGTGAGGGAAGTGAACACAGACACGACCGCTCAAATGAGCATAATCCACTGGTCTATAGTCTTTATTGTTTCAGTTCAAATCAAGACAGCTCGACATGTGAGATACTTGGCCACTGAATATCAACATATCATACAATCAGTGCAAGAGTCATCCTCTAAAACTATACATCGTCTCAAAATAAAACGGCAACATTACACACTATTTGTACATCCTGGCTTACTCATAGTTAAAGTCTTAATCAAACAGCTTAAAAACTTTATTTAGGAGGTAGAAACTTCAACTAAAGAGGCGGATTGAAACATCTCGGCTGAGACTAAAACACTGGCAATACCATTAAAAACATGGCTGTCTAAGGATAATAGATTGCTAAGGTTGTGTTAAATACTTAAACCTATGTACCACAATATGATTCATTGATCTATAAATTAGCATAGAGAGTGTTTCACAATATATTAGCTCTAATAAAACATAAGAGGCTTAAAATCCAAGAGAAACATTGTGCAGTCTTGCTTCATACCTATTAATCTTGCTGAAAACAAGTAGCAAGTTCTTTATATTTTCATCCTTTTAAAAGACAATTTCACCCATGCCCAGAATGAACAAAGTCATACAGTGAGAACTGAGGTTTAAATAAGTGAAAGAAACTACAAATCCATAGCAAAAACGATTGTAATCTCAGGGTGGGCCACTGACATTCAACTACAGTATGGGCTCTTAGAGCACAGCACATCCACAACAGAGGTGAAATGGGATGACAATAGTGATCTGAATCCTTCCTACTGATGCTACTGGTCCTCTTGTAGGTAGACCATGGCAGCACTGTTGTGTCACCGTGCAGAGTGTGGCAGAGCAGCCAGGCTGTCCTTGTTGGCCTCCAGGAAGTGACTACAAGCAGAAAAGGTGCTGGAAAAGCTGGAGGACAGGCCAGCAATGTCTGTGGAGATGTAGGGGAGGACACCTGGTGTGGCCTGGTTGTAGTAGGTGATCTGAAACAAAACACATCAGGTCACAATGTAGTGCAGCAAACCACTGCATCTTGTACTGTAGTTACTTTAGTTTTGCAAGTTGTTAGTGTTAGAATGCATTAATGTGCTCGTAGCAAGCGCGCGTGCTGAAATGTGTTCCCTTCTCATTTGGCCAACCTTGGTGACAGTGCTGGACTCTTCCCAGATTGTGAAGCCAGCAGAAAGCACCTCTCCCCTGGTGGAGTCCTCAGTGGGAGGGTGAGTGGGCAAAGTGACAGAACGCAGAGCGATCAGATATGGGTCCCTGAGAGGGACAAATAAGGATAGCATCATGAGACTTGATGAAAAGAGCAAGCGGAAGGCAAAAATGCAATATCTGGTGGCATACAAATATAATATAAGGTGGAATAGCAAATCAGGAAACCCATGGGATAGAAAATACAGCAGTGAAGGGACAAACAACATGTAAGATGACAGGAGCAGGGTGATTTCTAAATGTTTATTACTTGGTGTGTTATACCACTTTTATTATACCAATACCTGGCGTCACATGGCTTTCTTCTGGATGCCAGCAAGATAAAGTCCTGGCCTTTGCCACCTTTAGTGACAGACGGTGTAACCACACGATAAAGGGTGTCATCCTCGTCTGCTTGGTTGATCACCTCGCACTCCCTGCAGTGGCCACAAAGTAATGAGCATGTGATAAAATGCAAATATTAGAATAAGCGTCTTGTGCTGCTGTCACAAATAAATAAGAAATAAATAATTCTGTAACTTCTTGAATTAAAGGACAATTCCGGGGTTATTAACTGATGTGTACCTACTCTGTCGCTCTCTGGGACATGTTTTCATGCTAATCGATTTGAGTTTGGAGCTTTGACGAAGCTACCGCGGACCGCTGGTTAGCTTACAATGCTAGTATTTGGGGCATGGGGGCACTCAAATTAAATTGTGTACCCCCATGCCCCAATCATTATTTAATACCACTAAAAAGGCTCGAAATATCACCACAACTTAACGTTAGCATAATGAGGTCCCTAAATGTGAACCGAAGCATTGACAACATTGTAAGTGTACAGATAGTTTATTAAAAAGATAGATTATAAAAACAGTCGCGTTCATGTACTTGCGGGAGCCATCTTGGAAACCAGTCATGACTAGTCGAACGCCGTGCAACGTGGAATCTCCATAGACAGTATGAGAATCTCAGACTCATTTGCACAGCGCTCGTTTTTCGACTAGTCATGACTGGTTTCCAGATGGCTCCCGCATAAACAGAACGCGACTGTCTTTATAATCTATCTTTTTAATAAACTATCTTATCACTTACAATGTTGTCAATGCTTCGGTTCACATTTAGGGACCCTCATTATAATAACGTTAAGGTGTGGTGATATTTCGAGCCTTTTTAGTGGTATTAAATAACAATTTAATTTGAGTGTCCCCATGCCCCAAATATTAGCATTGTAAGCTAACCAGCGGTCCACGGTAGCCTCGTCAAAGCTCCAAACTCATTCGATTAGCATGAAAACATGTCCCAGAGAGTGACAGAGTAGGTACACATCAGTTAATAACCCCTAGGTTCGTTTTGCGCCAGAATTGTCCTTTAATTCAGTTTGCAATATCCAGTCCACATAACTGCTTCAGCATAACCGTGTGAGCTTTCAATGGGTTTTAAAAAAATGAAACCGTATAGTTGTGACCATTTTTTTTTCTTCTGTAGAAACCAGTGGGTTTTTTGTAATTAGTTGAAGAATAACATAGAACAGCATTAGAATTATCCTTTAAGCTTATTCTGCTGATGAATTAACTGTAAGTTGCTGTGCGTCAGATAAAGCTACTCATACTAACTCATAGTGTCGGTCCCACTCCTTTCTCCTGCTCAGGTCCGAGAGTAGGTGGAACGTCTGCTCTGCCGGTACGCTGACGTGCATCTCCACTTTGAAACACAGCATGTGGTTTTCCTCCAGTGTGTACAGTCTGACCTAACAATGGGGCACATCCACAAAGAGGAGGTGGGCTCTATGTCTATAAATAGGATATGTTCCAGTTATCATAATGTGAGTTTGAGTGCTGTCAAAACTGCCACATTAACTGGTGGGTGCATGAGAGATTATAAATATGGTAATTATACAAATGTAAGGGTGTACTATATTCAGGTCTTATTCTCTAAATCTCTGAAAATGACTTTTGGAGCAGATGTAAGTTTAAAGTTTCAGCTTTAGACTAAGTTGTCTAACATAAACTGCATTATTCCACATTTTAACTAAAGCAATATGGGCCTACCTCCAGGACAGCCACTGTGACTTTGCAGCTTGTCCAAAATAATACAGATCAGAATGTGGTGGAATCACAACCGCTGTATCTATTTAACAAGCTTTATCCTGGATGACGATACAAAAAATACTGACCTTGTTTTTCTCAAAAGTTAATACCCAGTTGTTCCTGGCATCCATTAGTTTCAGTGCTGATACATTATTGTAGCTCAGGTACATCTACAAAACAAAAGGACTGTCTGAACTTTAGAATACAGCGGCTGGCAATATCTTATGAGCCTCACTAAGCATGTGTGCCTCTGTTTGCCAGAAATTGCAATACCTGGTTACTTGGATCCCAGGGCACAGAGACAGGCACTTCAGTTTGCTTGCAGGAGATAATGTATTTCCTGTAAACATGTAGGGCACAATGATTTACATTCAGGGACAAAAGGAAGACCTGAGAACCTGATCATAATATGAAGCTTTTTTTGTTCTAGCAATGATCCAACACATTTGGTCATCAAATGGTAGAATAAAGATTATACTGGAGGCCGGGTATTTTACAGTTGAACAATGAACTTATTATGCTTGATAGACTCTGCACCAAAGTCTGCTCAGCTCTGATATGCTGCTCTGCCAAGTCATGTGCTGCTGCAGAGTATTGTAAACAATGGATTCTGCAGCACAGCACTGGACAAACGAAGCAATGATGACACTGGTTCTGTATTACTTCCAGTGCTTTATACTGCAACCATGCACTATAAGTGAATCATTAGAACCTGACATAGAGCCACTTAAGCCTCAAAACATACTTTTCCTAACGTCATAAATTTTGTAAAGGGAGCAGATGACGGTGTTGTGAATCCTTTGGGAGATCGAGAATAAATTTTTTTTGCATATGAAGCGAACATTTTACACATCTGCAATAAACCCTCCGATATATCAGTGTAAAGGGTTTAAGAGGACATACTGACCTATCAAGGCGAATCTTCTTCCTGGCAACAGCTTCTAGATATCGTCTTTTTCCATCCTGTAAAACATGGGGAAACCCTTTGCTAAAATCCTCATAAAAGGATGCTTACTTTGTGAACTTGGTACTAAAAATGATCTTTTTCTGTCTCTATACTTTGCTGGACACTAAGAAAACTCACCACAGGCTCAGGTCGTATCCGTGGCAGCGTGCATGGCTTCCTGTCACTGTCCAGAACCTCAAAGGTCATAAAGGCACTATTTATATGGCGCAGAGGTTCTCCACCCTTGTAGGCCTCAGCACACACTCCCACCTCCATGCTAGAGCACATCATGTATGCAGACGTGGGTTCAGAAAAAATGTGCATAGACACAGATTTACAGTATAAACACACTTGTGCATGTTTAAGTTACAGAGATACATTGCAAGCCTGTTTTTAGATGAGTTGACAGTGATTTGCTTCATTTTGTGTACACTCACCTGTGCTTGAAGGAATTGTTAACAATTGCTTTCAGTACCAGTCGGTCACCAATGTGAGACGGGCCACGGAAATGGAACATGTCTATGCTCCTCAAGGTTGGGTGAGTGTGACACAAGCGACTAGATCAAAATATGAAGAAAAAAGAAGAAGGTGTTTGCAGTTTTTTCTTGTGTGATGCTGTTTTGAACTTTGTTTGAAATTTGTTGACATTTTTTAGGAATTACTACGAATATACTTGTTTGTTTTCTTGCCGAGAGTTAGATAAGAAGATCGATACAACTCACATATCTCCCGGTTAAATATGAAGCTACAGCCAGCAGCCATTTAAGTTACCCTGGAAATCCAGAGTTCTCGCTAGAGCACAATTTGAATTTGCTCAGCAAGTCACTCTGGCAACGTGTAATGATGCTCATTACCCATGCCCTTGGAGCCGAGCTGCACCAATCACATCGGTGTATCTGATATAGGCGGGCAAGAGGTGAGCGGTTATCCAATTGCATGCAGTGATATTTTCAAATGCATGCTTGGTGCCGCCCCTTGAGTTGGGCCATTTTTATTACTCATAGCCAGACCCTTAATCTTTCGGATTTGGATCTGGATTTCCAGGCTACGTTTATCTTAGCCTGGCATAAAAACTCGAAACAGAGGGAAACAGCTGGCCTGGCTCTGTCTGAAGGTAATAAAACTCACTAATTACCATTTTATATCTCATTTGTTATATCCACACAAATACTGAAGTGTAAAAAAGACTATTTGTGGTTTTATAGTTTTTTTTTGTGTGGGACTATTTCTTGGCTGGGTGCAGAGACTTCCTGGTGTCTCATAGAGAAGCCAAAACTCCAAGAAATCACTACGCACAGCCAAGAAATAGTCCCACACATAACTCCCCGTAAAACCACAACTTGCATTGTCAAACAAACAAGATATAATGGATTAATTAGGGAGTTTCCAGTCTTTAAACTAAAATAAGCTAACCGACTGCTAGCTGTCGCTTTATATTTAACATGCAGCTATGAGAGTGATTTTGATCTTCTCACCTAACTCAGAAAGAAAGCGATTGGGTTTATTTCTCAAAATGTGAAATTATTCCTTTAAAGCTAGTTTAAATCTAGTATGAAAACTGGACAAGTAGGAACACACCTTGCTGCAATTGTAGCAACATTCTCCATCCAGGCCATGATCTGGCCCCCAAAGGTGCTGACTTGGTGGTTGGCATGTGGCGGTAGCACCAGCTCCACACTCTCCACCCGTGTCCGCTCAGCCGGCACAGCGTCCTGGTACTCCTGGCATTCTCCTGATGAGAGCGCATAAACAAGGAGCTTTAATCAATCAGATTTTAAATGGTGCTTGTGTGAAATCGTTCTGTGTTATAAAGTGCTATGTCTACACCCTGTACCCAGTTGAGCTGTGCTGCTGTTCAGTAGGTCTGTAATGATCTCGGCATGGATGAGCCTCATCCTCCTCCGCTCTGCTGCCAGGCTGTACTCCATCTGCTCCATTTGTGTGTGAGGAAGCACCTGCTTTAGCTGTACCTGTGTACACATAGCACACACAAACTCAGGGGATGTTGTACTACCTTCGGTAGAATGCATATTTCGGGTTATTGCGCCTTACCTTCCCAGCTTCAGTTCGTCTTGCGACAAAGGTAGCAAAGGCATGGCAAACCTTCCACTGCCTGTCGGTGTAAAGGTCCTCACAATTCACCAATATACCCACCTGAAATGAAAAGAATCACCACATGCATCTGATTTGTCTGAAATAAAATGTTCACCATGCTGAAAGCAAAAACAATGTCCACCAACCTCCATACTGGACGTGAAGGCTCTGTTGACCTTTGCTATGATGTTGACGACTTTTCCCACCCTGGAGTAGACAGACAGAGAGGCTTATCTTTACTGTCAACACAGAGCAGTGATGATAGTATCAACACGATCAGGACGTCTCTGCTGTGAGACATAATAATCAGTTGCCGATACCCCTTGGCAGAGTAACATTAGAGTTAATACCTTACCCTATGGTGTGTTCAAAATGGATGTCGTCAACAGATGCAGTGACACAGGAACAACCTGCATGTCTCTCAGCTGGGAGAGGAGAGATTCCACAAATATTTAAGTTGCGCCACACAAAGTCACAAAGCGTCAGCAAATCAGGCAAAGTGAAGGCTTATGAGGTGTAATGATGTACATCTATAAAGACGTACAGAAATAAAAAGGGGGAGGTTTTCTGATGTTTTCCTACCTGACAAGCAGGCTGTGGAGTCCATCCACTTCAGCAGCTGTCCGACACTCAGCTCTCCACAGTGATTGGCGTGGCACGGTAGCACAATCTGACTCATCTTCACTTCAGTGGGGTTTCTGTCCACCTCATCATTCTCCTCAATGAACAGAAGGTCCTGCATGGTGTCTGCATATTTCCCCTCTGACGTCATAACTCACAACTACACGGACAGGAAAATAGGAGAAGTTGTTACAGTAAAACCAAGACACTGCCCACTTTGATTTGGACCCACATACTTAAGTTGAATATAATCATTACAAGTGATCCAAATGTAAACAAAATGGTCGCCACATCACCATCAATTAAAAAATATGATTGGAAGCTGCATCTATTAATACAGCTAAATTAATGTGATGCTGTCCAAACACTTGGTTATATCAGCTGTAGACCACAGGGAGTAAAGCAGGGGCCTTTTCCAAACGGCACGTTCACTTCTGATTCCTTGGTTTTAAACCTGGAACATGTCCTGATGTAGAATCACCAGTTTGCAGGTTTAAAAGTGTTTCTTGGATAGTTCATTTTGAAGTTTGGGATTCATTCATGGACACTTTCATCTGACATAAAACTATCCATTTTGTGGTTCAGGGGTCAGCAACACAGCTGTTTACATCCACATCTTACTAACAGTAACTTAAGTGTTGAGTCAGAGGCTTACTTCCAAAAGACAGACGTTTGTATACTTTTTTCATTACTAAATGTGAAAACTGGACTCAGTTTGGACCTTTGCTGCATCATAAGACGCTTTACATAATCTGCAACTCGGTTTGACGTCTGAGGAATTGCTCAACATTTGTCCCCTAACTCAAGGATCAGGGAAAAAAAAAACTGATTTATGTAATTGCAACTATATAACATGTAATGCCTCTCAACTGTTTGAAGAATGTCATTTTACATGCAATGTTTTTGAAAATGTAGCCTGCGACTTGTCTTTTTAGAGCATGTTTAAAACTATTTTAAGGCATGCGGCTAAATGAGGTATTCATGGAAACTATGCGTTGGGACCCTGACATGTTTGCCCATAACTGCCGCTCCAGTGGGGCGCAGTGGTCACCTGTCTTTCCTAAGTGTCAGGAACTTCAGTGACCTTTACAATGACTTCAAGTGAAATTTAGACATACCACAACATTCACCATTAACTTCTGTCGCACAAGAATAAGAACACACGAGGCGGGCTATAAATATAAATCCCTGCTGTTCATTCAGCAAAACAAGTCGTAGCAGTAAACGTATACACAACAGCGTCACCCTGAAATAACAAAATAAAAATGGCTTACCAAATGTTCAAGTCACTGCTGATGGTGAAATGAAGATAAAGTCCTTCAAGTGCCAATAAACTGTCGGCTACAAAACATTGATACGGGTGACAAACTGCAGCCTGCGACCCGGACCTCTTTTCATTTCACCCACTCCTCAACAACTTTATAAACACACACATTGCAAACACGCTACTGCTGGAGGGAGGGAGGGAGAGAGAGGGAGAGAGAGAGACCATCCCCTGTAATGGTTACATACGTCCACATTTTTAAGGTGGAACTGTAGTTACCTTATATTTAGGAGCTAGTGGCTGCACTATTGGAACTACTAGAACACTATTCAAATAAATCAATACAAACTTTTATGGATACTAGAAAGACTGTAAACAGTGTTTTTTTTTCGTCAATAGGAATAGGGCATTTTAATGTCTTCCATACACAAGTGACTTTTGAAAAGTTAAACCCATTAAATCTTCATAATATAGGCGAACTAACAATGATATCTGAGGAACCCACATACTGTATATAATATCGACCTTTTATTGATTTGCTGTGTATCATAGGCCTTTACATTTTCTAATTTCTTATCTAAGAGAAAAACTATTATTCTGTCCCAAATCATCACCATTTTGTGGTTCTGATGAAGCCAAACCTAATTGTTATTCCTATAAGTTGATAATTAATGCACTCAAAAGTCAATAAAATATAGAAATATGTGGCCCTTTTTTAGTATGGAGCCCCAGGTTAACAGAATGTATGTAATGAAATGAACACTGTTTTAATTAGAATTGAGGGTCAGACCAAATAAACGTTGCCTTTAACCTCCGATCTGTTGGCAAAAAAAAACAGAAAACATTTACGGTCTTCTTTTATATTATAAATATTTAGATTATACTCTGTACATTTCTTTTATTGTAAAATATTAATTTGGAAGGAAAACAAAACAATTTTGGTTAATTTACCAGAATAGTTCAGTAACACTGCATAGGTCCGAATCAACAGGGGAACCATTAACTAATCTTCATTAAATTACACTTATTGATATCGCAGCTATCAACGTCAAAACAGCAAACTGAAAGCACAACGAGGCAGACCTTAAGGATAATGGCGCACTCTCATTGGCTGTGGGCTGCATCAATCAGGCCTGGCCCCGCCTCTTCGCCCCGGACCAGGCTCGGTTGAGTCGTCGGGTTGAGGAGGAGTGCGGTTGGAGTGCTAGAGGGTCGCGGCCGCGATGATCTGACAGATGAAATAGCGGAAAAAAAGGAAGAGAAGGCGGTCGTCCACCCACACAAAACATGTTCCCCAAAGGCAAAAGCACCCCGGTGCCGTCGGACGGCCAAGCACGAGAAAAGTAAGCTCAGAAACGTTTATTATTGGGTATTTTGCCTCGTAAGTTGTTCCCTCTTGCTCTCTGTTGTTCGCTGGACGGACTAGCAAGAAGAGGCGATTTCCTCCTACCGAGAATGGAATTGAATGAACCGCCTTGTCTGCTCGCCATTCCTCCCCTGAGGTGTTTCTGCTATCTTTTGGCTTTTTGTTCAGTTTGGTTGTGTTTTGACCGGCGGTTGTCTCGTATTTTTGCGTTTATTCAGTCGAGAGCGCGGAGAGCAGAAAACAATAACATCGTCTTGCTACACAGTACATTGTTTTCTCTGTTGCGCTCTGGATAGGCTCCGTTTTTATTTCCCTCAGCCCCATCAGTGCCACCAGGATACTGTACCATAGCTAATACACAGCAGGCTGGTGGTATGCTTTTTTTTTAATATTTAATTTTACGTTTCACAACACGGCGTTAAATTAAACTGTTTCGTTAGCACTTCATTTTAACCTGCTCATTGTAGTGAATCTTACACAGGTTTTGGCTGGGTTACACAGTCCCCCATTTAATTTTTCAGCATTTTGGCATAGGCTATTTGGCAGCCATTGTTCAGAGGGCCTGTGCCCGACTCTAGTCACTCAGAGTGGCCGTCGAAGAAGATTTGAATCTGCCGTTTATTTTTTTGCCAGTTTGCCATGTTTGTTTTAAAATGAAACCTAACATTTATGCTATTTTTTTTCACTCAGGTTGGCTCTGTACGTCTATGAGTATTTGTTGCATATAGGAGCACAGAAGTCCGCACAGACCTTTTTATCAGAGGTATGTGAACATTTGGGGAAAAGTTCAACCATACTATTATATCCTTCTTTTTACATTTAAACACTTTTACGTAAATGTTGTATTCAAATAACGTATGTGTTCTTGTAGGAACCACAATATTAAAATGTTTTTTGATTGACAGCCATGGATAATTATTGAAATCCCCCTTTCCTAGATACGATGGGAGAAAAACATAACACTCGGAGAACCCCCTGGATTCCTACATTCCTGGTGGTGGTAAGTGATAATGATCTAGTCTCCCTGTAAACATGTCCAGGGGTTGTTTGTGCTTTTTTGTTTGCTTCATGAGCTGTCTTGTCCACAGTGTATTCTGGGACTTGTATTGTGCTGCACCAGAGAGGAGAGAGACATGTGACCACTCCAGTGAAGCAAAAGCCTTCCATGATTACGTGAGTAGTGCTTACATGGGAACTGTTGAACATATTGCTCTGTCTTCTGCTAAGGAAGACGGCAACCTTTTACTTTCAAGGCTAAGAAGTGGTGTAAATTATGGGCTTCCAACTCGGGTTGTGCAGGAGTTTTTTTTTTTGTTGTTGGACTTATCAGAGCAAAGTACTCGTAATCTCTGTTTCTCAACACTCAAGTCCTGACAATCTCCCGCATTCTCCTTCAAGAATGATAGAGCTCCAGGTTATTGTTATACCCTTTTAGCTTGAAGAATGATCATGATTCACCCTGAAATCGTGTCTCTCTGATTTCTGCATTTTTCTGCTTTATTTAGTATGTTTAGCACTTTTTTTTTTTTTTTTTTTTTTTTTAGAGATGTAATTAATTTTGTTTTGCCTACTGCACCTTTTTATAGCTGTATTTAACTACCTAATGCAGTTTGGGACAGTATTTTTTTTTTTTTTTCTTCTTCTGAATTTACGATCGGTCATCTTGCCCTGTCGGTGGGTCGAATGATGCGTCCAACAGTGAGCTTTATAGGTTTCTGGGAAAATGATGCTGATGTCAGCATGTTCTGAGACAGACCTGTCGAGCGCTCTCCCCCTATCCACGCCACGCTCAAGCTCCCTGCTTCAGCTGTGAAGACAAAATAAGAAACTGCTGTGTGTTCTGCACAACTTCTGAGACTTTATACACAAACACCGCTTGATTGAAGACCTCCAGCTGCCCTGATGGGTGCTAGTTCAAGTATATATTGAAACATACTATCTCTGCAGTGACATAATCCTAATGAATCTGAAACTGAAGAACTGTAAAGGCAGTCTCAGGTCCCAAATCTATTAAATATCGCTATCATTCGGTAGCACGTTGCTCCTCTTATGATAGCACTTCCATATTTGCATGGTGTGGGTGTTTTGCATTGTGATAATTATGCCATTTTAGAGATTGTGCTTTCGTGTGCTGCATTCCCCACACACACACTTTGAGTCAGCATTCAAAAAGAGCCTCATGAGGATCAAAGAAAGTGCGAACTGCTGGTCACTGCCTTCTGCTGTTCCAGCACAGCCAAGGAAAAGACATGAAAGGTTAAGGAGTCCCCTCAAGATATGGTATGTAGGTTGATGATGTATCTGACAGGAAGGGGTTAAAACGGAGATGTTGGTCCTGCTCTTGGCAGATAGGGTTGTCAGGGTAACAGGCCTCCTGATCTGGCAGGTGACCTGGGAGCCAAGAGAGAGGCTACAGCGTTGTTCTGCCCTTTTCAATAACCACATTCCTTATTATTCCTAAGTCATACAGACAAATGAGTGCATTTTGTTTGAAACCTGCCTTAATTAACAGAGACAATGGACAATGATTGCAATATCTTTGGTTGGATGTTTTTGTATTGTGTGATTGTATCTTAAATTGTAGAAGTGTGACAGATTTCAGAACTCTGCATCTGTTTTAGGGAGAGAAAAAAAATCATCTTTTCAGATTCAGACATAAAAAATAACGATTCTTACAATTCTTATATTTTACAATTGCCCTTGTATTATAATGAGGTAACATCCTCAGACTGATTTGGACAGATTAAACAACACATAAGATAGATTGCAGCTCGTGGTTGGACTGAGACAATTTTCATAACATGGAAAACATTAAGCAAATGAAGGAACAGTGAATCGTCAGTTTGGGAGGTGTGCTGCTGCTGTGGCAGGGAGCTTTGAGAGTTTCTGTGCAGTTAGCTTTCCCCGACATCTTGTGGTTGCCCTTCGCTCCGATGTGGGTTCTCCTTGTGTTTATATGTGGATGTTGGGGGTCAGGCAAGTGTGTGTATATGTGTGTGTGGACAGTACAAGTCCTTGGACACTAGCCTTTGTCTAGGTGTGGGGGAGGTGAGCGCTGCTCTGTTAGCCCACAGCGCTCGTAAAGCCCTGGCGTATTCACGCTGGGCTTGACGAACGCTCCCCGAGGGGCCCCGTCGCCATGGCGTCAGTGGCTGATTGATGGCTGTCACGGAGCTGAGGGGCAGTTTGGAAAAAGGAAAGGGGAGTGGCACTGTGGCATATGCCCGGCATCCACCACCACCACCACCACAGAGGAGCTGAGGGAATAAAATGAGGAGGGGGTTGGGGAGAAAGAGAGATGAGAAGTGGAAGGGACCTGCTAGAAGTAACTAGAGAGAGAGAGAGAGAGAGAGAGAGCATCCAGTCAGGATCCAGAGTGGTTTTTATTATGTTGATTGATGGTTAAACATTTACAAGCAAAACATAGGGGCTGGTTTCTTTTGAGCGTTGGTTCCAGTGGAAGAAGTGAGGCTGTTAAGAGCACGCTAGGTCAGAAGCCGGTGGTTGGGTGGTCTGGGCTGCACCAAATTGTACTCTTTATTCTTTCGGGTTTGTGTCTCTCTCTCTGTGTTTAGTGTATATCATTGCTTTTTCACGGTTACCTCGGTTAAACTCTTGGTCATCCTCACCCTGCTCTCGCTCTCTCTCGCTCTCCTTCTTTCTCTCCCCCCATATGTTCCCCTCTCCCCTCTCTCTCTGTTCTTGTAAAGAAAGCACGAGCACATCCGCCGCCTCTCTGGCCTTTTGTAACCTCCTTCAGTGATTCAAGAGTTAAGGGGAAATTTGTTCGGCTGGGATTGCTTGTGTACTATTAAGTACACACATGTACATGCTGAATCATAGTGTGTGTGTTTGTGTGTGTGGGGGGGGGGGGGTAGTAGTCTGTCTTAAAAGAGGTCCCCTGGGAAGTTGTATGGAAGGCCCCAGACAAGAGCCTCATAGCCCGGGGCAGGGCTGAGGCATCTGCCCCTTTCCTGTAGCAGAGAGTCTGTGGACAGACGTGGCTCGTTGTTTAGACCGAAAGCAGCATCAGGCTGTTTGGGACAGTCTAGCAAGCACAGCTGTGTGCTTTAGTAAGACATGACCCGATCTAACATAACATGCCTGGGAACCCACCACGCACGTTGTTTTTCAGTTTCTGACTTCTACAAAGCTATGCAGATTGTTGACATTGTTTTATGACTCATTACCTTAAATACAGCTGTGTTTTACTTCATTATTACTGTTCAGGCCTCATTCCAGGAATGGGCTACTTAAGGGTAGAGGAACAAAACAAACTGCCGTTGCTGTTTCACCATAAAGACAGCAGGCAGTGTGGTCGTACGGACATTTATATACCATTCTACTATGAGACCAATCATAAACTGATGAACCTTTTAATAAACAGAGTAACTTCTTCCTCCAGTTGCATCTGGAATGTTTTTTTGTTGTTGGTTAAAACACAACACATACTTTCCTGAAGCTGAAGAATTTGCTACTGATCTCCCATAGGAGTGGCAATTGATATGCTATTTGAATGTTATCAGAATGAGGATGAATATCTTTAGACACAAGCTTTAAATAATACACTCATTGAGCGGACCGCCACTACTAAATGTATATGGTAGAAACATTGTAATTCTGAGGCAATGGCGGAAGCTTTATGGTAAATGCAATCGGGTGCAAGGCAAAAAGTTTCCTTGACGACGTTGACTTTACTGAGCGCAGAATCGGGGACGTCTTGAGAAGCGTCGATGTTAATAAGGCCAAGGGGGACCTGATCACAATACTTGCATCTAAATATTCTCATGAAAAACTGGTTCCTCTTCTTGCAACTTGTTTTACTGGCTTCACAGTTCATGGCATTGTCCCTGACTCAAACTCAGTGCTTTTAGTTCCTGTCAGACACCATAAAGCAGCATATAATAGTATAAAACCGTAAAATAGTAGTGATAACATGAGCTCTAGCTAGTATCCTTCCCAAAGTATTTCATAGAGTTCTAAATATGTACCCAGAATCCTTTTTTTTTTTGTGTGTGGAAAACCGGTCAGGCTGTGCAGGTTAGATGGAGTAATTGCTGGATGACTCCTTCCCAGTCAGTAAGTGTGTCAGGCAGGGTGAGGATGACTTGCCTGAGCAGTTCAATTCCTGCAAAAACAGGTAGTGTTTTGTGTATGCAGATGATTTGGTTATATTTTCTCCATGCAGTGCTGATGTTCAAGACTCCCACCCAATATGGTGCTGACTTTGACAGCAGATTAAATGCCAAAAAGATGCGTATTTATTAATAATTTGATACTAGAGGGTGTCAGAGGATGTTATTGTGTGTAAGTGTTATGTCGCTAGCCGTGTGATCGTCGGCATGTGTGTTCCCTCATGTCAGGCAGCGATAAGAAACTTAATGAAGGAATGTATATGGATAAGGTAGAAAACATACATAATTGATATACTGGTAAAACCCTATCCAAAGCTGCATGTTATACTTCAAGTTCAGAGATATGAGGACTCTGGTGCAGAGTCTGACAATGGGTGATGCCCCATCGATGTGTTCAGCGTGTGGGTTTCGATAGTCTGAAATGCATTCAATGTTCTAAAATAAAGTAAGTCCATTGGTGACAAATTTAAAAACTTGAGAGAAAAGTACAAACTGTCATCACTGAGCGAGGACAGTTTCTTGTGCCTTTTTGGTAGAAAGCATCACAGACCAGCCAGGTCACTAAACAGACCAGCCATGTCACTAAACATGTACATGTTGCTTGCACCATAGTGGGATCAAGTTTCATAGTTTTCTGGGTATGTGAGCCATTTTTTTTTTTTTAATTTGTAAGTAGGTGCTCAGCAGGCTGTGAATTTGAGTGAGTCATTGCAGGTCTAGAAGTATGCATTGTGTGACACGTTTTGGATCTTAATTTAAACAGTGAAAATTAAGTTAACTGTGACTCTTAGTTAAAATGTATTCACACAGATTTACCAAATTCTGAATGCAACTATTTGTACTTGAATGGGCTGGGAGTAACTGGTCAAGTCGAGTGCAAATGTGGTCTGCGGATGAACTGAAATCTCCTCAAAATGTCTTCTCCTACACATGTATAGCAGTATATTTCAGTAAAGAAACTGGGTTTACAGGCTCTCTGGCTCCATGTTCCAGTGGTGGTGGGGCCTGATGAGACGTGACTTCTCTCTGTGGTCTCACTTCTCTCTCTGCTGAGGTATTTCACAGTGACCCTGCAGGGGCAGCCTGAGCAGATATAATTAGGGAGGGAGCAGTCGATACCAGGGAGTGTGTTGGCTATTGACCAGTGATGTCTGCAGAGCTCTGTGTGTTTGTGTGTGGGGGTGCTGGTACATCCATCCTTGTAGTAGTCATTGCTTGTTTGCGTACATCTACGCTATAATGTGAGTGAGCTGCGCATTAAGAAATGGGTCTTACGGAGCTTCTCTCGTTCTGTAGCTGTTCTTTGGAAGCCAAACCCCACAGCTCTGGAGACATAAGCCCATCTCAGATTGCCTCAGCTACAGGGAAGAAAAACTCAGTCAATTAGGAGCGTGTGACCGAAGCAAATGGCACATTAGTGAATTAGGGCTGCGGTTTGAGCAGGAAATCGGCCCAGCAAGCCCCTGCTGTGTAGCAGCACTTTAAAGGCACTGACTCAGTGAATCCCACTGATACTTATCTGATCCTGGATCCTGGAACAGCAGGACACAGAAGCCTCAAAAAGGACCCCAGACCCACAAATGATGCAGGTCTACACAATCCATGTTGGCGCTCTCGTTTCTTTCTCTTTAAAAAAATAAATAAATAAAAAAAGAAACGGTGCGTCAAATGATGTTTAAACAGCAATAACATGGGATTTAATCCTTATTTAATTCACAAGTCTGGACACGGATCAAGAAGAAGTCACATAAAGCACATTAACCCGTTCAGATCGACAACCAGCACATGTTTAGCGGAGTTAGAACCTTCAATTCCTCAGATGTGCTCCTCCTGTGGCCAGCTGTGCCAAGAACCGCGGTCATGAAGGGATAAAATAGATTTCCAACAATAACGTTTTGTCTGCATGTTAAAAGTTCCACGCAGGTACTGAGATTGCAGTCTGTCTTATGGTGTGCGGCACATTGAAAGGTTGTAATGTTGGTGTTTTGTGTCTTCTTTTTTTTTCTTAGAGTGCAGCAGCAGCCCCCAGTCCTGTGATGGGAGGGATGCCCCCTGGTGAGGGCATGCCAGGAGGACCCATGCCACCCGGCTTTTTTCAGGTCAGCCAATCGCCACACTGATGCTGTCTGGTACTGTTAGGAATACACTTAAATCGACTCCAGCCCCACTTTGCTGTTTTCGCTTGATAAATCACTTCATAATAAATGATCAGAATTGTCATGAGTTGGTATTCTATGGATGGCCAAATTATTTAATGGACTGATCATTTTGCTGGCTGCACTTCTGCAGGCTCCCGCTTTGTAAAATGCGGTCAGGGTTTTGTATATCTAATGAAGATGTAGGTTTCCACATTGGTGTCTATGTTGCTTTTGTCTTTTTTTTTTTGCTCCACTCTGCTCAGTGAGCTTGTAGTAAACATCATAGACGGTGTGTCTGCCTGGGCCCCTCCAGTGCTGTAAACAGGCAGGCGTGGCCTGGCCATTTTCCCTAATGGAGAAATCGAAAGGTGCAGCACCTACTGTAAATCAATATCTTGTGAGGGTAAACTCTTGGCAGGCAACTGTGTGGAACAGACTCTTAAGAGGTGACATAAAATTGCAATGTTGCTCTGCCTCCACTAGACCAATCTCAAACCCACCAGCTTATTATGTACTAGAAGCCACAAAGGCGTGACTTATTATGTGATCATGTTAATATCAGGAAAGACATTTTGACATAGATACATGAACACACTCATACTTTCCATATTAGAATCCATTGGAGGAGGCTCAATTAGACCCCTCACTCTCTGTCAGATCAGCAACATTAGCGACACAGTGCCGGTGTTTAGTGTTGTTATAAAGCTAATTGCATGGAGCTTAATTGACACTGGCAATTCAGGGAAATTAGCACTGATAACATGCTGCATGCAGCAGGCTTCTTGATGACTTGACTGACAGGCAAAAGAGCACACATCCTCTCCATCTCTCGGTCTCTTTTCTCTCACGCAAGGCTTTCTCTCACTCAAGGCCAAGTCATTTGCTTGCTCTTTTCTGCGCAGTGTTTTGTACATGAAACTGTGCGTCTTATTTTTGTACATTTTTGCGCCACACTTTGGTTCTTGCACTCCAACTGTCCTCTGCCCTGCAGTAACCCTGCTTCTCTCTCTCTGCCCCTCTTTTGTCACTTCTGATTTTCGCTCCCTCTTTCTCTCTTCGCCTTATGCTCCCCTCTCTCCCTCCTTCCTCCTTGCCTCTTTATTTTGTGCGATGCCACAGGGTCCTCCTGGTCCCCAGGGCTCTCCTCACCCTCAGCCTCCTCCCCCTAACAGTATGATGGGACCTCACAGTCAGGTAACGCTCCCCCTTTCTCTCCTTTTTTTTTCTGTTTTTGCTTTCTGCGGTCATTTGGGAACGCTGGTTCTCCATGCTGATGATTCATGCTTTGGCATCCGTCTCAGCTTTATGCTTTAGGCTGCTTTCAATATTTGCAAAAAAGCAAGCTATTGAGAATTAGAATAGTACTACATTTTGAGAGATGTATGTCACTTGTTAATTGAAATCTCATGGAGCAATGTTGTTGCTGTTGTAGTCCTTCATGTCGCCTCGCTTCGCTGGAGGCCCAAGAGGTCCCCCCATCAGGATGGCCAACCAGGTAGATCTCTCTCATATACACACACACACACACACACACCACCATGGAGGAAAAATACATAGCACATATTTAAAACTGCTGTTTCATTGAGTCTTTGTGTTTTATCCCCGGTAGCCCCCAGGCGGAGGACCGGGTCCTCATCCCATGCTGCCCAACATGGACCCAACACGGCCACAAGGTGCGACCCAGTATTGTTTCTACTTCATCTACATTCTACACCTGCAGTAGAGAAATTATTTCCGGGCTTATCACTTCATATACATTTCCTTTTTCCTTCCAGGCCATCCTAACTTGGGGCCAATGCAGAGAATGAGCGGCCCTCGAGGCATGGGACCTATGGGGCCCGGCCCTCAGGTAGACTATTCTACTTGCATAGAATAATATCACCACTGCCTTGATGACACAGTAGTCATTGGTCTTCTTTACTAGACCGGTTTGTAGACTCATTTGTATTCAGGGCTCCAGACTAACTTTTTTCACTAGGAGCACAGTGGCCCCAAACTGAAAATTTTCGGGGCGCAACCAGAAAATTTAGGGGCACACACCAAAAATCAACATGCTAACCAAATATTCACATTTCTACTAATTTCCACTGTATTACTAATAAATACTTTGATAATAGATGCAGAACTTACAATGTGCTGTTTCAAATTCAGTGTCACATTTGAAGATGCAACATAGAAGGCACCGTTGCTGTCATGACAGTAAACAAAATATAAAAAAATATACCAGCTCTAGTCTACAATTACAATGAATTCAACTTAGAATTAAGCATGCATTGTTTATGCTACTACCCTTAGGGTTGGGTACCTTGCGCATCTGAACCAATATCAGTACCGATACCTGAAATTCTGTTCCAGTACCCAACGGTACCTTTTTTCGGTCTTTCCCTCTGTAATTACAAAACAATTGTTTCAGTTGTAAAAATAATTCCAAACCTATTTATCCTATGTACTTAGAACATTATGTTATCTTATTAGAATATGTTACACTCTAAAGAAATTAAACAAAAATAAAAATAAAACCCCTCCCTCTCTCCTCCCAAACCCGTCCGTACAACCCATTAAATTGAATAATTATTCATTTACTCACTGTAACTTTTATTCTTGTATTTGTATATTATTATATTTTAACCTGTTTTATTTTCATCATGACATTTTTTAATTTCTCTTCAATGTTTCATGTACAGCACTTTAAATTGCCTTGTTGCTGAAAGGTGCTGTAGAAATAAATTTGCCTTGCCTTCATACCTCAGCCTGCCAGTCAGTCCCCAGGTCCAAAAACCACTGTTGTGCCTGCTGCTTGTCTCAGAGGAAGTGTAACGTCAACAGCACCGCGACCGCTTTCGGCCTGCCATTAATATCATATCGCAGCAAACGCTGTCTGCATGAAGTTATGAAAAACTGTAACCATACTTGTAACCACTTTATCGGCATTTCCGTGAGTCTGTGTGACTTCAACCAAACTGCAGAGCCGACGTAGTTTGCACCGTCTGCAGCTCTGTGTGTGTGTGTGTGTGTGTGTGCGTTTGTCTCAGAGCTCTGCTCTCTGCCAATTTTCAGAGAGGACAGATAAGCTTGCGCTTACACGTTCAGGTACTGACATTTCGACATTTAACATGTAAAAAAGGGGGGCAAATTTATTGGTCGCACATGTGCGACTGGATGTAAAATTCAGTCGCACACTCTCAAATTTTGGTCACAAAATGTGCCCATTTGGTCGCAGTCTGGAGCCCTGGTATTGTATTTTGTACCAACCGAATCCGAACCAAAGTTATGTTGATGGTTTGCATTGATTCTTCTCTTATCACTGCACCCTGTGGTTTAAAATCAATGTTCACAGAAAAATTTATGATTTTTGTTTGTCTTCTCAGAACTTCGGTGGCGGGATGAGGCCTCCACACAACGCCATGGGTCCTGGTATGCCAGGAGTAAACATGTGAGCCTTTTTTAAATTTGTAAAATATATTCTCTCACAAGTATTTCTACCTAAATGCATTTTCTAACTAAATTGTATATTGGGCTTACCATCTAGGGGTCCAGGGACTGGTCGGCCCTGGCCCAATCCCAACAATGCCAACTCTGTGAGTACTAATGCACACACACATACACCCAGAAAAATGCTGGTTCAGATTGCAGTCAGATCTCCTCTCAGAGCTGCCGAGGTCTAATGTGCTCCAGGGTTCTAGTCTGGGATGTAATTGTAGTATTATGTGTCAGGGTTTCCACAGACAGTTGGACAGACCGCCATAATGATATTAGGATGATCAAATGATGAATGATGACATTTTGAGGAATAGAAAGGGTTTGCACTCACCCATTTCTGGTCTGTAATATTTGTGTTTTTGGTTTCAGATGCCTTACTCATCACCCTCTCCTGGTGCATACGGGGTGAGAACACATCTTAACTCACACATACCATATGAATTTCAGCTTGGGGAAAATACAATTTTAAAGAGCATTTTTACATGTAAATGTTTATATGTTTATTGTACATAGGGTGCTTCTGGAGGTGGGGGCCCCCCAGGAACTCCCATCATGCCCAGCCCTGCAGGTTAGTGCTTCCCTGACCTTAGCTGTTAATCATTGCCCTTTTCATGCACTATTGAGTACCATTTATATTAGGGGTGCACGATTCAGAAAATGTAACGATTCGATTTGCTATAAATTTTTAGGCTCAAGATTCGATTCAAAATCGAATTTTCGATTCAAAAACGGTTCTCGATTTAAAAAAAAAAAAAAAAAATTCACGGGCACCCTGATAGCTCAGTTGGTAGAGCAGGCGCCCATATATAGAGGTTTACTCCTCGACGCAGCAGGCCCGGGTTCGACTCCGACCTGCGGCCCTTTGTTGCAGGTCATTCCCCTTCTCTCTCTCCCCTTTCATGTCTTCTGCTGTTCTATCAAAATAAAGGAACATAAAAACATAATCTTAAAAAAAACAAGATTCACAGTATGTAAATGTAGTTACTTTTCCCATTTGATTGCAGTAGGAAAAGAAATTCGTATGTATATATGTATGTGAATCGTTATTTGCAATTCTATGACTCGATTTTGAATCGGTAGAGCTTGTATTGCGATACGAATGTGAATGGATTTGTTTGCACACCCCTAATTTATATATCATTGCATCTTTTCCAGACTCAAACAACTCTGGTGACAATTTGTACACCATGATAAACACTGGATCCGGCAACCGAAACAATGTAAGATCTGTTTCATCGTTCTCGTCATTAAGTGTTGATATTGTGACCATTGAGTAAAGTAGAAGTACTATTAGTACAGTTAGCATACATTTGAAGACGGAGCACTTTCTAGAAAATATTGTTTGTATCCCATTAACTACCTAATTACTTGTATCCCTTTTGCATCAACCCCCACCATTTCGGCTGGATGTCCCCCCACCTTCCGCTTTCTTTGTGTTGGCATTCTAAACTGGTCGATTCAGGAAACATCCTCCGAGCTAGAACCAACAATCAAATTATATATATATATATATATAATTTTTTTTATTTATTTATTTATTTATTTATTTTTTTTGGAGTAAAATTCTCCTCACACAGTCAACAGCCATTTTAATTCCAGAGCTCGCCTCCCTACGTTTACACGTTCCTTCCCGAGGCTATTTTGCAGAGGCAAATTACTTGCGTCCGGCGCCTAGCCCCGCCCAAGACAACTGTGATTGGTTTAAGGAAATTTTCTCCCATCCCGAAATGTTGTGTGGACTAGCCAGACCTTCCTGCGCAGCGCTTTGGAGGAAGGTCTGGCAATGCGAGACTAGTGGGATAGTGACCGTTGATCTGGTCTACACATCCATGTTGCTGGGCAAATAAATGTAATCTTTTGTTGGAGTTGAAAATGATTCTACTTTTACATGTACGTCACCACTGTAAAGTACGAAAGGCTTAAAAACAATTTGTTTTTTCTAAACTTTAATTACTGAAGTTCTTCTATTGATTGATGATAAAGTTACTGAACCTGAAATTTTACTTAATGTTCCATTCCACCAAATTACATTATATGATCCAGTCCTGTATCTTTCTCACGGTTAGATATAGGATGTAGGATCTAGGAGCTTTCAGATCAATCCCAAGCTCCTGCATACCGCTGTTGAAGAAAAAAAAAAAAAAATGACAACAGAAAAACACTGGACATTTATTTATTTAAGGGTTAACAAATAGTTTCTCTAGGAAATGTTTACTTCCTTGTCCATAGCGCTGACCTGCTTAAAACCACTTGTGTCCTGACCTTACTAAAGCACATTTGCACCTTTTTCTTGAGTTGCTCTATTCACCCATGAATGTATAGAAAAGATTTCTGTTGAAATAAAACAAATGCCCTTGTTATAAAGGTTCTGTTTGTGTGTTATTTGATACTGTAGGCTACTGTTTCAGTCACTCTCTTGGAGCTGAAACAAGGAAGTTTCAGTTGAAAGAGGGACTGAAGTTCACAGTAGCAGAAAGAAGTAAATGCACCGTGTAGTAACGGAGTTCCTGCTTCTTTTTAGTCACTTTTATTTTGAACCTCGATGCCGACTGTGTTGTTGAGATGTGGTTAGTGAGTCCATGCTGTCTTGTTTCCCCTCCAGTTCCCTATGGGCCCCGGCTCTGACGGGCCCCTGGGAGCCATGGCTGGGATGGAACCACACCACATGAACGGGTCACTAGGTAACACCACTCACTTACACAAAATACACTTACTAAGAAAACACAGAAATGTTCGGGTTGCATTAAATGATTTCGGGGAATACTATGTCCACTGTGTCCACGTGGTAGTTCAGTAGAGGGCAATAGAATATATTTCAGGTAGACCCACTGCATAAATGTGGCTTTCTTATGGTCATAGAATACAAACCTTGTCTCATTGGTTTTCATATTGTTTCATTCTTAGGCTCTGGTGATTTGGATGGAATGAACAAGGTAACTATTGTAACCATTCAGAGAGTTTTTGTATTTTGAGCTTAATCGTAAATAAAGTGAAATAAAAAAAAAATAAATAAAAATAAATCTTTGTTTCTAGAATTCCCCAAACAATTTAAGTGGCATTAGCAATCCTCCTGGGACCCCAAGGGATGACGGGGAGCTGAGCGGAAACTTCCTCCACTCCTTTCAGAGCGAGAGCGTGAGTCTCCCTTCTTGCCAGTTTGTCTCCTCAGCTAACATCAGTGGACTGTTGGTGACTGTAATAGTACTTTGATGAAGCCAGAGGTAGAGCGCTGTTGACCACACAGAAAAGCCACAGTCCCAGCACATTGACTACAGCAGCCGCGTGGAGAGCTAGCCGGGCATCTGGCCAAGGAGAACATGCTAGGGAAGAGGTGTGTATGTGTGTTTTTTAATCCTCTCTTTCGTGTGCCTCCACAGTACTCTCCAACCATGACGATGAGTGTGTGACCTCCCCTCCACCCCACCCGACATTATTTGCCATCATTCCGAGGATCTGAACTCCCTTTAGGACACGGCCAAACACATCAGCACCGAATCAGGGACAGGCGCCATTTTGGTTCCACACTAACGCCAGAATGCTGATCGGAGAAAAATCAAAATGGCTGGCGACTACTGCTCCTTGCTCAAAATGAAGGACAATTTCTCCATTTATCACAAACCCCAATTGTGACGAAAACCAGCTACTGAAATGCATACATGACACGTTTTATGTTCTTTGCAGAGTCCCGACATCCCTCTCAGTCCCCTCAACCCTAGAGCGAAGAGAGGGGAGGAAAAAAAAGAAAAAAGAAAAAAAAAAGGTTGACGTTTACCTCTTGTACTTTTTAATTATTGCTTTGTGGTGCAAGATGTGCAGGAAATGTCTCCGCTTTTGTCACTTAAAACACTGGAGAGTGTGCATATGCATTGTGAGCTTGGAAAGTCTTTGTCTCGTCATTTTACTTAACGCCATGCATACTGTGTCACAAAAGTCAGTTGACGTAGGACTCAGAATTTGCCTTTTACTCTGTGGCCACCTTTTATGAATAATGTACCGTCCTCCCCAATGCCCACCCTTCTATTTAAAGAGGTTTTGTAAGGGGAAAAGACTTGAAAGATTACGGCTTTTATTTCGATGACCTTTCACGGTATGTAAGTGCTCAGATGGTTCTTACAATGCCAAATTGATCTTGTTTGATCAATTTTAGTCTCCTGTCGTTGACAGCAATGCGATTCTGCGCTCTTGGCTGTTTAATTTAAAGAGCTGGATTGCTGTTGCGTTCTGTCAAGGGAAACCAGACTTCGGCATAAGAAGTGAGTGCATGAATGCTGAGAATCTGTGTACAACATACTACCTAGTGCTGCTCTTCTCTATGTGGACACCTGCTTTAAGATGTGGTGTATATCTCTTTACCTGTCTGTGCTTAACACTCTGTGCTCTTCATCGTCGTAGCCTTCCGTGTTATCTCCAGTTTGGTTGATTATGATGAAATGGCTATGAATGAGCCGCCCATTTTAATCTCTTATACTGATTGGTTGTAACATACTTCCTTCCTGTATCATTGGTCGTCCCCTTGGCCCTGCCCCCTTCTTGCCAGCCCACAATTTCATTTTATTTTTGAATATTTTGATACAATCTTTGACTACATATATTGCCCCAGTTATTCAGTTAGTCAAAGCTTTCTAAACCAATTCTAGTAGGCATCATTATAATTAGCAGCAGTCTTGTAAATGTGATGAGAATTTTTATTTCTTTTTTTTTTTTTTCTGTGAACATTACGCATTATAAACATCTGTCCTATGTTGCCTTTATTTGCTGATATTTTTTTATTTCAAATTGAGGAAAGATTGCTTGTTAATATAATTTTACAATAACTTAACTACCTGTGTGGGTTGTTTTTATTTCGCCTGAATTCATTCATATCACATTAGATTTAAGAGTAACTAGAATGTGCTACTGAAGCTATGGACGTTACAAGCAAGGTTTAATGAATGCTTAAGTTACACACACACACGCACATACATACACACATACATACACATATATATATATATATATATATATATATATATATATATATATATATATATATATATATATATATATATATATATATATATATTGTATATATATATATATATATATATATATATATATATATATATATATATATATACACACACACACACACACATATATAAAAAAATATTTTTTAACTGATGCATGAAAATAATGAGAATGATGTTTTGCAGTGTAAAAGACCTGGCAGCACACAATAGCTCATTGTTGTGGCAGGTGTGGGAAAAATACTGGTGTAAAAGTGTAATTGTCCAACAGTCAGCAGCTAATGTTACATTCACATCTCCTCTCCTGGTAAATGCGTCAGTACTTACCAGCCTGTAGCATGCAGGATGCACTGGCACCACCAGATCACTGGTCTCCTCACTTACATGTATTTGTGCCTGCAGTGGGGTCCTCATCACAGATATCAGATGTCTATGAGTTATGAATAGTTCCATACGAAGAGGTAGACATTTCAGATTGTATAATTTAGTATCCAAGGGGTAAAACTATCCAACATTTGCTGTAGTCCATCGCCACAAAAACGAGAGGAAATCCTGGACCGTGGGGGAGACTTAGTGACGGGGAAACACTCTGCAGCTTGGGCTGACCTGCTGTGACTTAAGAAAGGACGAGGGACACAGTTGTATGCACCAGTGGTTCCCAACCTGGGGAACGGGGACCACTCCAGCTGGTTGCTAGATAAGTCTGATGTGTCGCGAAACGATTAAAATGAAGTAAAGGTTCTACTACATACATTTTTATTATTTTTTGGCGTGAAAGATTGCATAGTTTTACCTGAATTCCTAGTGCCCCATAGACATCTACAGTATGTTATGCAGGTGGGAAACTCTGGTATACACTACCTTGTGAACTGTTGTCAGATTATGTAAGATTTTTCTTTACCTGCTTATTTACCATAACTGGGGGTCTCCTTCGTGGGATGTTCCTCACTGTACATTGATTGGATGACAACAAATCTCTATAGGTGGTATATTGACAGTCTATTATCAAGACTGTAGGGCCTTGAAACCGCCAATTGGACCTGCAGGCATAGCAATATCTGCAAACGGTGTTATAGGATAGTGTTTGGATGCATGCATGGCATCCAGCAGGTGCAACTGGGATCGGGTCGGGGTCCTTCAAGGTACAGGACAGAGCCATGGAGTTGTCTGGGTAAGGTGGCCTTAAACTCCCTGTTATCCATTCTCTGAATCAAAATTGGACTTTAAAGGTCCAGTGTGTAACGTGTTTAGTTGTTCATTATCAAAATCTGTGTTGCCCGTTCACAAACTTGTCCTTTTTCATGAATATTTACCACCACCATCAATTCCAAGTATTCCTCTTGGCTTGAAATTTTACATTTGCATTCGCATGAACTGGGGTAGACGCTCCATATTCATGCGCCATCTTGAAATACGTTAGCCGGTAAGGGACATACAGGACATACTGCTCCGCCTTTCGCGTTTTCGCTGTCACATGATAAACTCACAGGTGCTGCTAATGCTGCTAATGGGTATCGTAGCTTCCCGGCAAGTTTGAAGAAGGAAACATGGAGGATGCAGGAACAGGAGTCTTCTTCGCCCAGAAAAATAAAAAGGATATTTAAAAGAGGAAGAAACCGGCTTTTTGAAGCGTGAAGGCTACCGTAGCTGTAATACGTACTTTGAACTGCGTGGCGCGAGAGAGTGGATTGCGATATATGATCTCAACGCTAGATGGTAGAAATTTCTACACATTGGACCTTTAAATGTTCCGAATCTGACCTGCATGCTAAATGCAAACAACCATACTCACCTTTCTGCTCTCGCCCCTGGCTGTCCCTCGCTGAGGAAGGGAGTTTGCTATCTGGATTTGTCCATGAGTAAGTCAGACGGAGTTAGTGTAGTAAGAATATGTATCTCAAAAAATGTATTGCTCAAATGACAGTATTAAAGAGATGTGACAAATGGAATTTACCACCTAAAAGGAAAGAAATTTCAAGGTATGAGAATTTTACCTTTACAAATGTATACCTGGTCGGTAACCTTAGGCACAAGTGGTGAGTCACCCAACAACCCACTAGCACCTAGCCATTGCCGAGTGGGTTGCCAGGTTGTGTCTAAATCTCATGGCGTGACTGTGAATGGTTACTGTGGGGGATCTGTGGGGGTTCATTTAAAAGCTGTCTGTTTTTTGTTTAGTCAAGATCTATTCATCTCCACCTGCTGGACGAGGCCGTGGGATACAGCTGAAAGGTTGGGAACTGCTAAGTAGCTGAACCTTGAATTTAGAGTTATAAAAACTTCACATCTATTGTTGTGATTCTGAATTTTTGTGGGTTCCTTGGAACTTGTTATTCTCCTTGTGCTGCTTTTTTTTTTTTGTCTTTGGTCATCATGTCTAGATTTTTAGTCTTAACAGGACAACCAGTCTAAAAGGTAAAAATAGGCCCTTCATGCAGCACTTGTACTCTGTAAAGCCCTTCGAAAAGCTTCATTGTACTATGAAAGGTCCTCCACTCTTCTTAGATGATTCATCTGTTCCCTAAAAGTTGGTCGTTCGAGATAATAACATCAGAATCAAGGTTTTTGCAAATCAGTAGTAAAGATATTAAAAACAAATAAAAGAAAGTAAATTTCAAGACTCGTAAAGTGCAGCTTAAGCCAGCTGAGGTTATTACATTGAAGGAAGTAAATATGTTTTTTGTAGGCCAATTGATTTGGAAAATGATACAAATTCAGCCAGATGGGTCACCGCAGTGTTTAGGAGCCAAAAACAACAACAACAAAATGTTTTTCATATCTGTTGCTCTTCTGTTGGGAGTAAAAATGGCTTCACGTTGCCCTCTGGTGGGCTTCAAAGGACCCTCCTGTTTTGTAGAGACCTCTGGCCTAGACACAATTATTTACACTCCCTTTAAGCAACCGAACACACTGCTCAAGCTGGCTTTGGTTTTACGTGAATCTTAACAAAGGTCCATGGTTGGAAGGGTCTGACAGTGTTCTGGATTCTGTCTAACAATAGGAAGTAAGGCTGAGCTGCTGCTGGCTGCTCTCCACAGGATGTGGCCTGGCTGGGCTCGATCCAAACCTGCTCTCTCCAACTTTAGAGCCAAACAGTTAAGTTAAGGTTGTGAACGCTGTAGCGATACAAAACTACTTTGTTGTTGTACTGTGTGTATGTATATATATATATATATATATACAGTACAGGCCAAAAGTTTGGACACACCTTCTCATTCAATGCGTTTCCTTTTTATTTTCATGACTATTTACATTGTAGATTCTCACTGAAGGCATCAAAACTATGAATGAACACATATGGAATTGTGTACTTAACAAAAAAGTGTGAAATAACTGAAAACATGTCTTTATATTTTATATTCTTGTGAAAACCATTTCTGGTGACTACCTCATGAAGCTCATTGAGAGAACACCAAGAGTTTGCAGAGTTATCAAAAAAAGCAAAGGGTGGCTACTTTGAAGAATCTTAAATATAAGACATGTTTTCAGTTATTTCACACTTTTTTCTTAAGTACATAACATAACATAACATAATTCCACGTGTTCATTCATAGTTTTGATGCTTTCAGTGAGAATCTACAATGTAAATAGTCATGAAAATAAAGAAACACATTGAATGAGAAGGTGTGTCCAAACTATATACTATATATATATATATAGCCACCATTCCAATAGTTTGGACACATTGAAACAGATACATCTTTTTTATTTGGTTGTTTGCTGTAACAGTTGTGATTAATGGCCCATGTCCTCTTGTTTGTTGTGTTTGTCCCGAGGGACAATAAAGATCTGATCTGATACAGCAGGGTTTACTTTTGGGGGGGTGGGGCTTTTTTTATGGCCTTTATTGAATAGGACAGCTGAAGACAGGACATTGGGCGAGATAGGGGGATGACATGCAACAAAGGGCTGCTGGTCAGAATCAAACCCCGGCCGCTGCGGTAAGTCGTGCACCCCAGCAGGGATACTTTTACAGTCACTTTTACACTAAACAGACATGTCAAAGCCCACACTACCACTGATGCTGCTCTTTTATTGCGTGCACAAATATTTCAGGAGAAAATATTAAAATGTACCCAAATATATGAGCAGCTAAATAATGTAGTGTTGGTGTTAAGAAGAGGAGGCAAAAGCTATAACAAAGACAAGAGGAAAGCCAATTAAACTAATTATAAAAAAAAAAAATAACATTTGGGTGTCTAATTATTCTTACCTTGAGGGGAATTCAAATATTTGACAGATGCATCTTTATTTATTTATTTATTTTCCATTATCAAATTAGCTGCTCTTTCACCACTTACACAGACATAAAAAACTAAGACTTTGAAAAGCCTTAACACTCATATATGATCAAATTGTTACATAACACTATAGAAGAATTCAAATATGAGAGGCAGTTAGTTTTGTAGTGAAACTGGCATTTTATATCTAACTTTAGACACAGCGGAACCAAAATCAATAGATGTGCAAAGATTAGACAGTTAGGTATTAACTCATATCAGGGCCTTAATGCCACACACAACCCCCATGTACGTGTGTGTGTGTGTGTGTGTGCACTTGATTTGTTGAACTTGGCATGACCCACCTACAGTACAGTGGGTTTACTATTTATCACATCCAGACAAGACAGCAAACAACAGCCACATTGTCATGTGGTGTCAAACTGCTGTGTACGTCAACATTAAAGACCTGCAGCCATCATCTTAACAGGAACATGATGTAAAAATGAAAACCTCTGGAGCTTTGCAGGCTATCTTGTTTAGTCTTAATGGGTTGGGTTGGGAGAAGATGAGTCACAGAGACTCAGAGAAGAGACAATACAACTCCAGATGTGTTTGAAACAATGGCTTACAGTTCTGATGCTTTTTATTTTAGCAAGTCCCTGTGAGAGCAATAACTTCGATCCTCAACGTTAATGAAAACGGACCAAAAAATGTGATTGATGTTGGTTTGCATCAGAACACGGGCTATGGCAACATTCAAAGTGATAATTTGGTAACCAGTGTGATGATAAAACAAACTAAGTGACTAGATGAAGTGCAACACACTTCAGGTCACATGTTGCATATAAATTGGGAACTTTAAGCCAGAGTCTTTCCAGGTTATTCTTTATTATACCACAATGCAACATTCAAAAGAAATACTTTTTTTTTTTTTGTGATATAAGAACATTCAAAGGAAATGCAGATGGTTATTATACATTGAATGTGTCTAATCACAAATGCTCCTACATAATTCAGAGAAGGTCTTCCTTTGAGTAAGCCATCAAATTACAGTTACCAGAGGTTTGCACTGTAATCATCATATAAAAAGCAGTCTTCTGTGAATCACCTTGGAGCAATCAGCCAATTTTATTTGTCACATCGTCATATAAGATACAACTCCAGTGAAATCAGTTTAAAGGCGCCGTTTCGGAATACGGGAAGTGTGCATTTCACCTTGGATTGAGCATTGATACTTTCACAGTATTTATATAGCACCTTTGGAATTGGAATTAAGAAAACTTAGGGGACAGCTACTGTGCACCATGTGATACTTCAAACTGGACTGGACTGGACTGCCTGGACTGTCTCTCTGTGTCTCACTTTATCTGGCTACAGAAGCCAACGGTTTAAACTGCAGCCGTCATTAAGAAACACTGAGAGGCAAGTTCAAGCTTAGAGACTGACAGCTTTTGAGTACAGGAGAGCCTGGAAGCAATTATTAGTGCAAGTTTAGAGGTGTCATAATATTTCTACTAGTGCAATGGTTGATGCCAGAGAGCAGATTTAGAACTACATGTAGATGTGGCAGTGAATTGATTTGAGTCTTGAAAAAAAATAAAAATAAAAGATTTAACAAATGGTGTTAAATCAGTCATATATGTTGGTTATGATGCTGACAAGCCCATCCCATGCTGAATAAAGAGACACACACCTACATATACAGTACACCAGACTGGTTGGATGGCAAAGACATGTCTTGACTTGAATCAACCTTATTTTATCTTCTCTAGTAACCAACGCACCTCCATAGGATGGTAGCCTATAGGCCCCATGCCCCCCTAGAGAACACAAAGAGAGGAACGTTAGTGACACTTAATAATGTCTAATTCTACATTTCTGGCATGGCTAACATGGGCCTGGCTCCATGCCAAGAATTTGAGAGTTGCATCTCCTCATGCGATAGCGTGAGTGCAGATAACGTTGGAACCTTTACACCCACAATGCTGGTTATATATATATATATATATATATATATATATATATATATATATATATATATATATATAACTGTAGGGTGAAATAAAATGTCCCTGGAAACTCTTCAATCACAAAATAAAAGTACAGGAATATGTCTTAGTGACAGTGGTGCACAGATCTCACCTTGTAGAGAACTTTCCCAGCCTGCAGCACATAAAGCCTCTCAGGCAGAGCACCATACTTTATGGCAGAGACATTATTCATTTCATCCACAACCACGGGACACTGGGGCTCCTTTTGAACCAAGATCTGTGCTGCAGACAGCCTGTCCTCCAGGCTCCGGTGCTGGTTGATGTCAAAGTTGTTGGTAAAGGCCCAACCGTCTGAGACAGACATAAAGAATGTGAAACTTATTTTGTTTTTTTTGGTTAACTCAAAGACTCAACATTTATTTTTTTTATTTTAAATATATTTAAATCATATTTAAATTTTAAATATGATCACATAAATCAAAAGAAGACTTGACATTAAAGCGTGTATTGTATTACCTCATCATCTTAAGTGATGTAATCATGCAATAATTACAATTATGTATTTAAAAACCCTCCACAGCAGGTTATTATTTATTTATTTTTTCATCAAGATGTAGACCGAAGTGGTAATGGCCAATAGACTATTCTGTACTTTCAAGGGTAAGTAAAACCACTTCTAAGTCTCCCAGAAAAGTACTTATCAATAAAAGTTTGCCTGCCTTTCCACTTAGCCTACAGATTGTGGATGCATGGTTTCTCCTCCACCAATACATTTTATGGTGATAAGGACTTTACCTTTCTCTCACCTGTTGAATGTGCCTCGGCGATGTAGATCACAAGAAAGTCAGCTACATCGCTGAAGTCCTTGACGAGTTGCTTGAACTCCTCAAGTTTGTACATAAACGGGGGTCAGGTGCAACTTCCAAAACTCAACACCAGCGGCCTGGTGTCTGCAAAAAAATACAACAGCTCAACAGAAGCACACACAGAGAGAGAGAGAGAGAGAGAGAGAGAGAGAGAGAGAGAGAGAGAGAGAATCTCATCACGCACCTTTCAAGTACTTGAAGACGCTTGCGTTCTTTCCCTCCATGTTGACCACAGGTGTGTCCGGAGCGTCTCCTCCCAAAAACGCCTCCTGTCCGAGAGACAACCACATGTGGTGAGAGACGGTTTTAAAGAAGCTGACAGAGCCAAACGTCTGACCCCAATCTTCATACTTGAAGTTGGGATTCTGAGTCATGGTGGTCTTTTCACCCATTTTGAGGAGTATCTTCTTGGTGAGACTTGGTGAAATATATTGCATAATCAAGATGATGAGATTGATTCCTATCATATAGCAAAACATGCATGTTGTCGACAAATAGACCATCAGTCTTTGCAAAAACATGTTTGCTCCTTGATGGTGAACTCCCGTTTTCACAGCGCCTCAGTCATCTGATTGTTGAAACATGTCGGTTGCCGCCCACTCGGCTAACGTTGGATAAAAGCTGCCTTCAAGGCCCCTTTTGAGAGCTCGTACTTTGTAGATCGCAAGTAAACACGGATCCTTTGTGATGCATATAGGCCTACATTGATGTTGACGTTTCCATCTTACCAGACCTCCCAAAGGCTACTGTTGGAAACGATGGCACTTCAGAGGTCTTCCTTTAGGACGCTTTGTCCGAAGCAGAGAAAAGGAAAAAAAATGGCATTTGATTTCCATGAACATGGTTTGCTATTTTGCTGGCTAGAGGTGGATTCACGTTAAATTTGTGACACCCGTACGTGTACATAACTTTCTAGGGTTTCCCTACACAAACCTTAGGGGCTTTAAGGTCATATTTCGTGATCTCACAGATGTTTTCAGCATTTCAATCCAATTTTTTGGTAACACTTTACAATAAGGTACACAAAAATGTTGGTAGTTACTGAGGAACGAATGAGGAACTAATGAGGAACAAATGGTTAGTTAATGATTGACTCATCCATTTAACAGACTGGTAGCTAGCCTACTGTTAAATGAATGAGTAACGAATGGTTATCGTTACTCATTCATGTAACACTACTGTTTACCAGTAAATAATCATTAGTGCTTGAATCAGTCAATCAGTAACTAATCATTAGCTAACCATTCGTTAGCCTACTCATTCATTCAACAGTAGCCTAACTAATCATTAGTCCTTGAATCACAGCCAGTCAGTAAAGTCATTAACAAACCATTCATTCCTCAGTAACTAGGCTACCTACATTTTTGTGTACCTTATTGTAAAGTGTTACCAATTTTTTAAAAGTAGATGGCTGATTGACAGCTTCCCAAAAGTGAAGCTAAAACATTTCGATCGCCCCCTGGTGGAAGGCTGCAGTAAACGTCATAAACCCCGCCCCCCTCCATGTTAGAGGATGGGACACGTTATTATTATCAAAGGCAGTTATATAGTTATAGAGAATCTTTGTTATTAAACTAAAAAATGAAAAAAATAAAATAAAAAAATAAAATAAAAGCCAAATACATTTTTCCCAAAGATTGTTTCTGTCAAATTAGGTAGTTCTCATCACACTGATGTTTGTTCAAGTGTTTATTTTTCTGATAGGAAACCGGATGAAACGTCATGATTGACAGCTGTGACTTGCGATTTGTCGGGCGTGTAGGCGATGGGCGGGACTTCGATAGATGGTCTGAATTCACTACTCTGAAGTTAACGTTCAGCCCTCCGCTAGTCTAGTTTACTGCTGTACTCTAATGCATAACTGCACTTAATGTTAGTATTGAAACAAAAATCTGGCACATCCCATGACTGTGAATGTATGAAAAGTATGGGTATTTAAATTAAGATTAATAAGATTTGGGTCTGGTGGCACACCTTGTTCACCATAGCTATCCAGTGATGGATGTGTCTTGCTTGCTGAATCATTTTTATTCTCAGAAACAATTGTGACCATTGGGGCGATCTAGCTGGTTCCCAAAGTGGGGGCCGGGTACCCCCAGGGGTCCTTGAGGGGGTTCCAGGGGGTCTGAAGCAAAAAGGGGAATCAAATATTCACTATAATTGCAGCCATATGACACAATGACAGAATATAGGACTATTTTGGTCATGGGTTTCATACATAATCTGTAATAAAACATCTAAAAGCAAAAAAAAATCCTATCAGATGGGGGTCCGTGGTTAAATTTGTGTCAGTTTGGGGGTCCATGTTTGGGAGCCACTGATCTAAAAGACCATGAAACTCATGCACTCAGTTCCCACATTTATTGTGCGTTCAGAAAAAAAGAAAAGCTTTTTTTTCAATGGTTAAAGCTGTTCTAAATGATTCACTTTTGTACCCCTCTCTCCTTGACTTTCCTCCCTTCCTTTCCTTGCCACCGGATAACTGCCCCAGCTCGCCATTGGTTTATGTTATTAACATATGTGTATTCAAATGTGTGCACTGTACTTGATTGGTATTTGTTCACTCTAATGCAGAGAGTGGGAGAAACTATGATGATCAATCTGCCGATGTTCCTTAAATTGCCCAAGTTGCCAACTACCACCAGGTAGGTGAAGTAGAGGAGATGTAACATGCAGGCAATCTTCAGTCACAGCTATTTAATCACTTGAAAGTATAAGATGTGGATTCTGTACATTTGTTCTAGTTTTTGGCTCTATGTGAAAAATAGACAAAATATGTAATTGCATGTAACAGTGTGTGCACTAGGTTTATGGAAAAGGCTATGATTTCTAAAACTACAGGCCTGTATGTGGCAGTCACAGTGTTATATTTCAAGATTTATCAAAGCATACAATAACAATTAAACAATAGTTTACTTCAGCCTATTCCACAAAAGTGTTGATGTCAAAGTCCCAAGATTAAATTGAACCAGACTCAGTTTGGGGCATTTTGTTTTGGAAATGACATCAGTAGGCCTATCTAAACAGCGGAATGGAGAGGAATACAGTCAATAAGATATGTTTCATGTGGTTTCCAAACTTCTTTACTGAAAATAAAACAGCATGACAAAGAGTTACAGTTACAGTGAATGAACAGCTAGGTGCATACATGCTCAAAAGAACACATTATATCCATTGCTTAAACCAGCAATAGACGTAAGTGCTTTATCTCTCTCTTTCTCTCTTTATCCTGCTGTCGTCCGCGTTCATCCACGTGGATTCATATTTCCAACAGCACGCAAAGGCAGCATCACATTGCCGTCCTGCATTTCCGCGTTTTTAAAGCCCAAACCAATTGCACAGACAGAACCATTTGGCGCAACGCAACACCTCTAACAGAACATTTATATAATTATATTTATATTTATATCATAAACTTTAACTCTGCCTTTTTTCCACCTACCCGCTTGTATTTTGCACTCTAATAACCATATGTTTGATGTTACTGACGGTGTCAACTCTGACCTTCAGGATTTTTCTTACTACGGAAAGGCCACTTGGTGACGCTGTAGAATAGCATTTCCCACATAAACACTGTTCTAGATAAGGCAGCTCTCTCAACACGGAGTTTATCACAGGAAATTAGCCTACAATGTAACGCGTAGCCTATGGACGTTGGCGAGACCTGGCAGATAACTCTATTTAATTCTTTATTTTTAAGTAAGTTACATTTTAAAGCCATATTCCAAAGATATCCGGTAATCGTTTGGATATTTTTTTTAGCAGTCAGTCAGACGTAATGAACCATGATCCAGAGAATAATTTAAAAATAACTCATAAATCATGCAGTTGTGAAATAATATTAGGTAGGCCTAGCTCAACAAAACAACAGCATGCTGAACACAGTGCCCCTCGGTGTGTGAATTATAATAGTTCCGTTCATATTTTCTTTCACGTTTTTAGGAAAAATGTTACATTTGGAAACAACATTAACTGCTATAGGCCTATGAATTCACATCCCAGTTTTCTTAAGTAGGCTAGGCCTAACGTTACCTGTGCGCAGTTGTCATCTGTCTCTCTAGCCTAAATTGATTAAAGTAGGATAATTATATAAAAGTCCAAAAAGTGATGTGCTTTACATCGGGATAATTCTGAATTTCAGCAAAATTTCAGTGGTATTTTCGATTAGGCCTATAGCCTACATGTTTTGAAACGAAGCAGAGCAATCATGGCTGATATGATTTGATCATAACGCACCGCGGGCGTAGCCTACTGCACCAAAGCTTGGAGAACAGCGTTGTTGAATGATCTGGTTAACTTTATTATTATTTTTACATCAAACGTTGAAGACTGGCTTTGTTCTGTGCGACATCCGACGTTATCTGTCACATATTGTGGAGATTGTTTTGTATATGTCTGAAGGTGCTAAAAACGTTGAAGACGAGCGGTAGGCTACATGCCAGGTATCAGCATACGCGCATGCTGTAGCTCGCCAACTCCACATCCGAGCTCGCCAACAGCAGTCTTGATCCATCTTATCCTCCCACAGAAACACGGACACAGTCTTCATTGGTGCTTCTGAATCCCGGGTGCCAATCAGAGAGAGAGAGAGAGAGAGAGAGAGAGAGAGAGAGAGAGAGAGACAGAGAGGCAGTGAGACGCATGGGATGCTGATGACTGATCCTCACTGAGATGATGCTATCGATCAGGCTTGCGGATGCTCTCCACTTCACTTTGAAAAACATGCTGATGTGCGCAATTCGACTTTTTTTCTGTTCCTCATCGGCTAATTGAATAAGGTAGGTGTTGCCAAATCCCTAAAGTTTAATCGTTTTGTTCGATGTGTTGATTCTATGTTGAAGTGAATGCATCGCACGCGGGGAAACAGCCCGTCTTGGCGTTGATGCAGTTCGCAGTGATTTAGTCATTTTTCTTTTCGCGTGCGCAGGTAATGTGAGCAGCAGAGCCGCACACTGCATGGGAAAGCCGAGTCATCGATGCAGAACCCCTCAGCGCTGTTCGGGATGGTCAGCCACTGTCAGACCCCCACTTTTACAGACTTCACCGGCTTGTCGCTCTCCGTGTACGGCAGCAAGGCGGACATCTGTACGCGGCGGGCCGGGAGCGCTGGTTTTGGATCGCAGATTTGCCGGACTTCCCATGACACCCTGAGTCAAATGAACTGCGCCAGCCCAAAGAGTCTCGGCGCATCCGAAGAAAAGGCGCATCTGGCAGCCAAAGCTCCGCGCTCGTGCCTCTCTCTTCCACCCGTGCAAGGTAGGCTTCCCCAGTCCCAAATGTGAGCACGAGCCCACACGTCTTTAACTGATGCCGTTGAGGTGTTTGGGGGGGTTATAAAGTTGATCGAGTGATTTCTGAACACAATGGATACATTGGAGTAATGCAGGAATTACTATTCTCTCCTTAAAACAAACTACAAGGTAAACAATAACAAATTCAGTCAAACAGCAGCTGTGTCAGTCTTGCCAATTTGACCAATTAGCAGTTTCTAGGTTATTTGAGATAAAAAGCCATCATCCGAAGTAATGTTGCTTCCATATGGCTCTTCAAGAGCATCCTTTGAAGCAGCTGTGCTGTGTATTTGTGTGTTGAGAGCCCTGTTTGCAGTTGTGGATTAGGTCTGTTAATTAAATCCAGAGCTCACTTGGATCCTCGGCCAATTCATAAATAACACCAGAATCAAAGTCTCTGTTGCACACGAAGACCATGTGAAGTGATGTACAGTATGTGGAGTAGATGCCAAACAAGTGTGCATTTCCTAAGGATGTTAACGAGGCATGCAGCGTTTAGCTCACCTGATTAGTGTGAAGTGGGCTCATTTAGTTAAATATGGAAAACTTGGCAACTTGAATTTTTCACAGTTTAAAACAATATTTAAAGAATAATTAATTAAAAAAATATATATTTTTCTTGTTTTCTGTCAAATTTAGAAAAATAGAACAATATTAATCCTGAATGTGATTAACTGTAAATGCTCAAATGGCTCACAATTCATATTTGAATTAGTGCCATCCAAAAAAGAAAAAGAAAAAAAAGAAAATAGAATAAACTTTGACTTGGCGCTCATCATTGTAAGCGAAAAAACTTTAAAACAATTACACAGATGAAATAAGCACTGTCATACAGATAGCATCCAGAGTGGAAACTGGGCTTTGCGTCTCTGTATGAGCCTGCTCCATCCTGTTTAGACAGAGTGTTGTTGTGAGAGGGCGGAGGTAATTACAGCCCCATCCTAAATTATGATTAGACGGAACAGACTTTTATATTAGCAATCATCCTTGCAGCTAGAAGAGGATCAGCAGATTTGATTATTGTTTCTTCTTGCTAAACACAAACCATATGTCTGCCGAATGCGTCTCAGCATTTATGAGTTCTCTTGGAGCACAGTTGTGCCCTCAGCCCTCCATCCCCAGCATCCCGAACCAGAATGAATCGTCTCATTGTCTTTGCAACGCTTTTGAACTCGCTTCCCGTAAATTGTGGGAATGCAAGATGTGTTATGCGTTTGTGGATTATGTTGAGCAGATTAACATTGAAGTGGACACATCTCTGTTTGTTTGGTTCTGACTGTGAGGCAGTTGAGTGACATTTTAATAGTTTCAATATCTTGTGGGTTCATGAATTAAAATAGTTTTCCGCCTTCTTTTCAAAGTGCTAAAAAAAAAGCAATCCAATATCTACTTCCTGAATCACATACTGATTCAACTACACATCCAAACATATTCCACATTCATGATTTGGCAGTAATACATTTTCACATTATATTTGACTGTACTATTTCAGTAATGAAAAGTTTTATTCAGGTGAACTTGTACTCCTAACGTTGCTATCTATATGAATATGCGCTGTATTGTAGACATTTTGTGTTTCATAGTTACTTATGGTAAGCATGGAGTATGAAAGCGATCTCAGTACTCATCAGTCTTTTGTATCATGCCTCATTTCAGGCTGATCGTATTACATACTCCCATTTGGGGACAGAGCTGGAATTTAAACTGCATTCTCAACCATTACTTTAGATTTATACTGAAAGGAATCTTTGAACAAACACAGACTGTAATGTTTATCCTGATGGAAGTGAGACACTGGAGGAAAAACTTACCTCAGACGGGAGATTTCTGACCTTTAACTGTGCACCCTGTGATTGCAAAATCTGAACAATTACTCAGTAATAAAGGTGATAAAATAGAGTGCACTGCTGATGTTTCATCGAATCCTGTAGGGTTTTTCTGGGAGGTACTCTGAGACATTTGCATTCAGTGCTCCTCCGTTGATTTCCTAATTACTCACAAAAATGCGAATCTACGCTGTTTGTTAATTCTTCATGTCAGTTTGCGTGCATCCACGTGTGTTTACAAGTGTCTAATTGATAAAGAGCGTGAAAGATTGACAGTGAGTGAGAAAGCTTGCGTGTTAACGAAGGAAAGAGTTACAAAGCTGAAGTGCCGTTGTGTGAGTAGACTTTTTACAGGCTTGGATTCGATTTTTATGGGCCAGGTATCCTGAAATGAAAAAAAATAACTCAACATTTAGTCCAAACTTGCTGTGTCTGTTCAACCTCGCCGTGTTGCCAGCAGAAATCCAAAGACTATTTTTCATAATTTTTCTTTACGTCAAAGTGTGAATGAAGCACAAATCGCAGTGACTTATGCCACACCTGGTGCGTAGGTCCAGAAACCAAGTGTATTGCTCTTCATGAGTGGAACAGCGGCTGATCATCATCCTTACACTACGAGTCCACTGTGCTATAAATATTAACGGCCACCAGCAATGAAAATATTTAGCTTGCAAAGAAAAACACTTGACCCCTCTTGAAAAAGAATATCAGGTTTGAATGGTGTGTGTACTCTAGCATCATTCGATACCTTACTAAAGTTTCTCCTGGCCCAGGACGACGCTGCAGAGTGTGTGAGCTTATTTGAGGAAAATGTTTGAGTTAGAGGAGTGTGCTGGAGTCCCAAACTCCCTCTCTCAGATAAATGCAGAGGTCTGTCTGTTGATTCAGCCTGCGAAGAGATGAGTAATGGATATTTGGATTGAATTATTGTCTATTACTATTTCTTGTCGTCTTTTGCCAACACACATCACCGTGACATGTTTATTATAAAACTGTACATACAGTATTTATACATGCAGTATGCACACCTGTATGCAAGCACACAACCCCACCAGCATCCATCGCTAATGCATACAGACACTGTGCCAGCATATGCTGAACACACACACACACACACACACACTAAGCACGCACTAAGCACACATGCTACACATTGACATACTCACACACACACACACACACACACACACACACACACACACACACACAAAAAAAAACACAAACACACACACACACACACATGTGTATACACACACACTTTTTTGAGGTGAAGTGACATTGGCACCAATGTTGCATTTCCTCAAAATGACTTAGTTTCCTGTGTTTTCCCCAGCAGCATTTGTAGACGTCAGACTGCGGGGCGATAATCTGACTGTTATGAGAAACAACCGACCATTACAGCCCCGCTTCGAGCCTCCGCTGTGTCAAACACTTAATGACAGCTTACCAGTAGCTTGTGAATAGTTTTGGTTGTGTGTTCACAGAGAAACACATTAAGGGCTTTCGGTGAAGTCACTTATTCTAATCAAACTATGTGGTTTGTTTATTATTTTTCTTTATGGAAGGAGGAGTTGGCATTCATGTTCTCTATTTTCTCTGTGGGACTGATTTCGTCATTACTTTGAAAGCAAAATGTTCTCTTCATAACAAATTTGGATATAGAAAAGTAATTGATAATAGAAATGTTCCAAAAATATACTTATCATTCATCATCAAAGTACTCAAAAAATATGGCGCTCAGCCTAACCTACAAGGGAACTGGTGTTCACATTTAAAGTATCCAGTGTGTTCCATTGCCTTCTTTGGGTTGTTGTTTAGAGACTTTCATCTATGGTAAATCTTGAGATTTGTGTCACATCAAATCTTTCTACAGCTATAATTCTGGGAAAATGTTTGCTTCAGCTGTTTCAAATTTCTTAAATTACCTTGGACTTCAGGCTTATAATTGCTTTAAGTCGGCTTTGATGTATGCACAGATCGTATTATTATTTCTTCATCTTGGATCTCAGTATTTTTTGGGGGGTTTTGAATTGTGAGCCAGTTGTCATTTGTGACACTGTTATACCCGTTTTGCTGAATCAAGGGGTATGACCGTAGTCTGTGTCAATGATTCAAGAGTTTGTTAAGTGGTGGTTGAATAGTAGTAGTGCTTTGTCAACTTGTTGCTTAATGCCTAAAAGACCAAAGAGATGGTACTAGATCCTAAATCTTTAGAAAATGTATTCCTGATGGATGGATGGATTGCCAGGGGGCAAGTGATTGAGCAGGTGATGCAGTGCAAATATTTCGGTGTGAATTTTGACCACAGTTTAGATTAGGGGCACTGTGGCTGTCACTCAGTGTGTATGTATGTGTGTGTGTGTGTGTGTGTGTGTGTGTGTGTGTGTGTGTGTGTGTGTGTGTGTGTGTGTGTGTGTGTGTGTGTGTGTGTGTGTGTGTGTGTGTGTTGGGTGGAACCCATGCCCAAACCAAATATTTTCTTCTTTCTTAAAATTTTGCATTATTGTATTTATTTTTTGGGGCTTTTCCCTTTATTAAGTAGCAACAGTGGATAGAAATGAATGGGGGAGAGAGATGGGGGACGACACGCAGCAAAGGGCAGCAGGTCAGATTCAAACCTGCGCCGCTGCAGGCCTCAGCCTACATGGGGCGAATGCTCTTACTCGGTGAGCTAGAGGCCGCCCCGTTATTGTATTTTTAATTATACTCTAGCAAAGCCAAAAATCAATGATGGCCGATATCCAAATCCTCCGAGACGCAAGCATTCTAAAATGTCGGTTTTGTGCCACTTTCACATTTTAATTTGTCCCTAAAAATTTCCATTATAACATTATACCCATTCCTTTCTTAAAAAAAATTAATTCTTGCTGAATTGTAAGTAAGACACTGAATCCCTGCTACCTCACCGGATCTTTTCTCTGGAAAAGAGAATAAGTCAACTTGAGCATCAAAATATCCGTTTATTAAGTTCAGTTGGAGTCTGACAGAGTAACTGAGGATCTCCACATTACTGTTGGTCAGTGTGCCAAGAGGTTGTAGCAGCGATGGAAGGTTATAGCAGCTATTCCTCCCAGATGTTGTGAAAGACTGATCAACCCTCCGAGGAAACATTTTGCTGTCACTGTTGCTAAAAGAGATATGACCTTCGATTGAACTCGTGGTTCACTTAGTTTCACGGCCAAGGTTAACTGAGAATTTTTGTTTTTTTTTACCAGATTGCGCAGAGGTTACATATGGTACATCTTTATGTATTACGTGTCAGTTTACACCCAGTGATATTTTACATAATATAATTTGAATAGAATTTGTCAACAGGAACTAACAAACAACCAACCACACATCGGCTCTTTCTGCATTTGAAAAAATGCCTTCTAAATACATGGAAAAAAATTTTAAATTTATAAAAAAAAAAATAAAAAAAAAAAAAGTATTTTTTTTTATTTTCTCACCAGTCAGTACATTCCCATGATCCAAAGAGAGCGCCTCAGCCCACGTCTTTTGCGTCCTGTATGAGCTCAGCGGTGAGTTATGGGCAAATGCAAGGGTGTTGCAGCGTGTAATGTTTGCAGCATGTTCCATTGATTCATAAAGTGGAGGCCCGGTGATGATTCGGCAGCGGTATTCCCGTAAACCTCTGTCTGGCTGAGATGCTGAGGAGGGAATGCTGGGTAATGGAATGAGAGTGCTTCCTGAGTCACACAGCCACTAGAGAGGGAGAGTGAGAGAACACCCCTGGTCTGGCATCTGCTTGGCTGAATCACCTCAATCAAACTTGGCCGGGAATACACATGACGTGTGTGGAAACGGGAGATAAGTGGCAGAGGAAGAGACGAGTGTTGCATCACCTTGACTGAAGTTGGATTCAAAGAGAGAGAAGGAGATTTATGGGAGTTTGTGACCGTTTCTGCCCAAGAGTCTTCTGAGTAGTCCTCTAGTTGCAAAATGACCATGTGCATGTATCAACCCACAAACAGACGGACACAAAGCATACATTTTTAGTTCTCTGCTGTCCTTTTCCTTCTCCATAGCCTGTCGGTCAGGTCAAATGTTCTCATTCTTATGTGACCAGTGTGGTATGACTATTGCATCTCACTGTAACCAAAGGAATTCTGACTTTCATTCTGCCAATGAATCCAACCAGTCACACAGCAAAAATATGATCTGGTTCGAGTAAGTGTCGAAATATCACTGGAATACCAGAAGAAAATGTGCTCTGGGCCTCAGTTTAATCAAGAAAAAGCTGCAGAGTTGGCTCAGATATGGCATCATAAAAATGTATTTTTAGTCTAAACCTTGCCTTGAGAAGTACTCACAACGTTTCACACACCACACTTTTGCTGATGAGGGGAAAAAAGCTGCCAGCTTATTGTGAATCAGACCAGATTTGTTTTACCTTTTTAACTATTTGTAGCACGTATAAAGAGACTTTTCTCGGATTCCTTTTGCCTGGACAGACATGCCACGGCTGACCACATGTCTATAGAGTCTGTATTACTCATGCATTTTCAGACGGCAGCGACTCCTCTCGCAGACCTCTCCGTGTATGACTTAGCACACGGGTGGGTTTTTGATTTACATCTCGGCTGTGCCACTTGCTGTTCTTGGCTCGACGCTGCTGTGTTTCATCAAAGAAAAATCCGCTCCCCTCTGACTGTGGCAGTTAAGGCGGCCGTCCGCCGCTGCGCTGCCTCTGCCAGAGCTGACTGGGCCCTCGCAGCTGTCAGCTGGAGAGAGAGACAGAAAGAGAGAGAGATGGCAGGAGAGAGATGTGGCCATTAGGATCAGGGCTTCAATGACCTCCCTAAACAAGCTGCAAGAACACAGATTGTTTGTGTGTGAAAGGGCAGTTTTGGACGTCTGAGTCAATCATGAGGAAGCTCCCATTTAATCTTTTTCACCAGAGAGTCTCCTACTACTCTATCAGCAGTTTATCTCATTTTAACTGTGATCAAGATGTGAGTAACATACACAATGCGTAATAGCTGGTAAGTGCGCATCACAGCTCTGGAATCCTCTGGAAAGGAGATCACCTTTTGAAATGGCCACAGCAACAGTTTCAAATGCTCGAAAACCTGTTTAAGTAGTGTGTGAAATGGCCTTCACACACAGGCTGGTCATGTTGGTGATTAATGCGCCAGCCAATCAAACATTGGCTTCAACTGAGTGGTCAAAAACAAACGGGCAAACATGATGCGAGCCGAGGCTGTTTTAATGCCTTCATTAGAGCCAAGGAGAAAGCAGCCAAAAAGCTTGAGTTTTATCCTCTCTTGTTCTCCCTCTGTCGCTGCCAGGAAGCTGCCATGGGGCAGTGCCCAGTCAGCTCACTGCACCATTGGCTGGCGCTGCCCCAGAGGACTATGAAAGACATTATAAAGTCTAATAGTGCAGTTTATATACTTTATTAGTGCTTGTTAATAGAAGCCCAGCATTCTGGAAGAATTACTTATTCTCTAGTTAGTCCTGTGCAATGCAGTCCAGCCCCTGCACTGTATTAACTTACTTAGCAGGACTAATAAGCGCACAAAGGAAAGACGGAATAAAGGTTGCTTAGAGAAAAAGAAGTACTCTTGCTTGTCAGTGAATAATGTGGGTCGACATCAGTCACAAACCCAGAGCGTCACAACTTGCACATGATTTGGACATAGGTATTATGTGTGCATTATGTCATGGCAGATATAGATCTGTACACGTTATTGTCCTAGATAGAGAGCCAATTTTCATCACACAGAGATGATATATTTTAAAGCACTGGCAAGCGAATCTCCGAGTTTATATTCAATTTATAATAGTTTATGTATTCCTTGAAGTCAGGACCTTGCCGAGAGTGATATCATGCTATTCATCCAATGGCAAATCTGGACAGTACGGTGCTGCATGACGAGAGGAAGTAGAACATTTTGGAAAGTGAGACTGATGCCCTGTTCAGGTTAACACTTGTAAGTCCAAGTTGCAGGGAGCTGGGAGCCTCGCCAGGCCGACTCTGGATGTTAATAAAGTTAAGAGGCTCTTTGCCAGCACTGTGATCTGTAACGCTTAGGGATATTTTTACAGACTTTTTACAGACAATTATATTTGAAAGGGAAGGCTGGTTTTCAGTGAGCTAGTATCAGAGCAAGGAGATAAAGTATGTGATAAGAAGATGCAATTTCCCATGTTGTGATTCTGTGGAGTGAGTTTTTTTTCACTGTGTGGGAATATTTTCTGAATGAGAACACCCCATGTTGTACTCAAACAGCAAACAAGACATCAACCCTTTGAACACTGCAATAGAAATGGTGCGCCAATGCCTACATTGTTATTTTTGTTTATTGTGATGTCATTTATTGGAGTCACCTAGAGCTGCTTGATTATGGAAAAAAATATAATCACGATAATTTAACACGATTACTCGTTGACTTCTGGAAAGATGTAATTATTGAACTTAAAAAACAGTGGGAAAAGTTAAATAAATCAACAGTAAAGAAAACACATACAACTGTGAAATTTGCCTCAATACTTGTCCTATTTAAACTTTATTTTTTCATTCAGAACACAAGAGAAAATAAGAGTTTACTTGCAAACCGTAATGAGCTAAATAATTGTTTTTCTCGATTATTCTGTTTTTGTGATCATTGGGAGCCAAAATCATAATCACGATTAAATTTCGATTAATTGCACAGCCCTAGAGTCATCTTTAAACTTGAAAGCCAAAAGCCTTACCTTTCTGCCGCAAAAAGAATGAGAGCTGTAGCTGCCTGAGGGGCGATTTGACAACATTTGTAAAGGGGAGAGTGAGCATTGTTGATTCATATTCCCTGGCCATTTCCTCAGCTAATCCAAGGATTGTCTGTTTATTCTGTCTGTCACATGTCAGGTGTCTTTGTTTAATCATATTTGACAGACCGGTTACCAAACAGTGGGTTGAAGGAACCTAAGATGACTTTGGCTTGTAGTTGCTGTACTGATGTTGCTGCCTACCAGAGATGTTTGCTCGATTTCACCATCTGGAACTAAAAACCACAGCTCACAGATGAGCCGGTTGCTCTGTCCAGACGTTACCACTGGAAACAGTAGACACATCTGTAATCTTCTGGATCCTGTAGTATCTGTCTGCTTTATATTCTCTACATGAAATTGCATTTGAGAGAAAGCTGTGCAGTTTTCATTCTGTTGGCAGTGTTTTCCTGTAATCCTAAATGAGGAAACGATTCTCCTGTAAGCAGTTTTGTTGGCTACATTTCACTTGAAGGTATCTACATAAAAGTGACATGACACTGTCATGAACGTGTCATAAATATTATAAACAAGTCATAAACGTTTATGACATTAAGCTTCTGTGAGTAAGTCATTCGTTTGTTGTCATGACAAGTTAGGGTTAGGGTTAGAGTTACGGTTAGGGTCCATGTGTCATGACAGTGTCATGTCACTCTTATATAGATACCTTCAAGTAAAGTCTTGTAGCCAGGATTAAATGTACGACCCCTTTTCTTCATATGGTTCGTATGGGCTGAGCAAGTGTGTTAAATGGATCCATATTACACTGAGTAATAGCCTCAGTATGCACTCTTCATTAACATGCTTAACATTCCCCCCAAGACCCAGAAGTCAGCTTCTATAATACACTGCTTAACACAAACATCATGTTGGACACTTAGGATCTCTTATGGGGCTCGTTGTTGGCAGTTTTATGAGTGAGCAGATTTGGACAGTGTGTGTGTGTGTGTGTGTGTGTGTGTGTGTGTGTGTGTGTGTGTGTGTGTGTGTGTGTGTGTGTGTGTCTGTGTGTGTGTGTGTGTGTGTGTGCGCAATGTTTTGGTCAAAGTGGAGGACAAAATAGACATGTTCATGAACTCTGAACATGGAAACCTTGAAAATATAAGATACACACACGTTTTGCCAGCTAATTAGAGCAGAGATCCAACAGAAAAGTCCAGTGAAGAGGTTAATACAATGTTATTGTTTTTAGCTGTTTTGGCTTGAGGACGAAATCTGTTGCAACACTGGTCAGCCACTTGATGCATGTTTCCAAAACAGGACATGCAACTTTGTTTTTGAAAGTAAGAAATCTCAATACTTGGCAAAGTAAATGCTGACCCCCTGATATTTTTTTTCGACTGAATCGATCACCAGTGAGATATTATGGTCATTTAATGCTTTGAGACATATTTCATATCTGTGTGTGTTTGTGCATCAGTGCACACGTACAATACGTGATTAGGTATTTGTGCGCTTGTATACATGTAGATGTCTGTTTTTATCAATTCATAAGAAAGGTTTGCTTTGGATCGCCACCCGATGGACCTTCCAAACCTTGATTTCTGTAATATTTAATAAAGATGGTGGTGAGGTTATGTTAAGCCAAATGTGAACCAGTGCGTAGCTGTCCTAGCTGGCTTGAAATGTACAGCTGTTTCCCCCTCAACGTTTAACCTTTACAAGGAAGCCAAAACCCATCAAGAGGAGCTTCACTTACCTTAAAACTGATACGCTGAAATTCTTGGATCCACACAGACAAGACACATGGTTCACACGGCTTTGGTAACTAATAAACCTTCCTGTAGCAGAAAACGTCTTTTATATATCACCAGGAGTTTTTGACAAGAATATTTGGGATGAGTACCTGGCTTCCTCCCCAGTATGTCCTCAGCGAAGCTGAGTCACAGATGTAGCGGACAGATTGAGGGACTGAAGAAAGGAGAGGAAAGCATAATTTCTCTCCTTTCTGTCTATCTAACTCTTGCCCTTAAAAAGTCAGCTCACAGCACAATACCGATAAAAAGCCTAATCAGGCACTTTCAGCTCGTATCGACAGTGATCTAAAAGGCATGTGTTTGAAAGTTGAAATGAATTAGGCAGAGCCGTGACAGCCAGGTGCTGAGCACTTGGCCCAGCACACTGGAGCCTCAGCCAATTGGAAAATGCTTTTAGAATTTATCTGCACCCTTCTCCCTTGACAAATTATTTTATTGTTCCCACACAGTTGGTTTTCATTTAGTGTTTTGGCTAATGATAGGCTGAGAGCATGTGGGCTATTGTTATTCCTTTGTTCAGCACAGATACTTCATATATAATAGTACACTCTCATGCAATAGAAACATGACACACAGAAGGTGGACAAATGTACACATATGGTACGCAGAATCGGGAACTTTAGTATATAGGGTAAGATGGACAATCTTGATACGCTTATTACTTTGTTTATGCTGTACATGGCTCTGTGGCATGATGACCTTAGTGACTGTCTGTCAAATGGGGGGGAATGCTGCTTCCTGAAGAAACAACTTCTGCACAACCTCCCCTCAGCGAACCTTAAACTCAGCTCCAAAACCCTTAATCACATTATTCAGTGTGTCTCATGTACCCGGACTAGTAGATATGCTGTGTGAGAGCTGCAGATGGGAAAGATAGGGTGAAACTCGCCTCACGTCCGAGCCTTGCACTCTGCTTGACCTGAGCTCAGTACATCAGGACTAGGCCGCTAATCTTTAACAAATGCTGGGAGTCTCCATGACCGGGCCCTCGCTGAGATGGCTTAGTCAAAACAGCCCTACTGCTCCTGAACACAACCTCGGCCTCTTACTTAAGTCAAACACTGATTAACTAACAAATACCTGCTGCTTGTTCCACAACATTACACAGCCCTGTGCGTTCTGCAGTGCTCCATAGAGTTTGACAGCGTGCTTGCTGTCCTGTAGAGGAACACACAGGCCTACTGTGTTACAGGCCTTTCAGGGTTTTTTTGGTAAAACGATGCAGGGCATTTTTGTGGTCTGAGTTGAAAAAGAAATGTATAAATAAAGGTGTAGCATTGTAAAAACCTGTGGTATTTTCCATAATGGGATACGAATAAAGCAACAACAACAAAATACTAATGTACAACACATTGACATGTTTTCTTTTCTCCCTGTAAGCATGTGTTACACTCAAACTGTGCTTTACATTTACTGTGAAAATAAATCACCAAAATTGGCAAGTAACAATTCACACTGACAACCATAAGCCAAACAGCCAAGATTTTGACAGTCTGGTTTGAATGTAATCATTTTTCGATTTAGATCTCTGGGTTTGCAACAAAGTTGCATCATCACAGCGTCTCCTGCCAACTAACTTGATGGGTAAAAGCAATAACAAATATTTTTACCAGAAGATACAGGTGATGAAACATAACCTTTTGGTCCAGTTTCAAATTTCATTGATGATCACCCCAACCCCTCTCACTTCCCATGTTTCCCTTTTGGTTTAACTGCTAAGCACATTGCCACTTTCACTTGATCACAACAGTACCGCCAAACACTGTCACTGTTTATGTGGGCTTAGTCTGGATCAACGGAAGTAGCCTACATTTCCAGGATAAAGCCTGACATGTCATGGAACAGTTGGTATGTCTGACACATTGAATTGAGCATCACCACTTGTACTGTAACCTGTCATCTTGGAGAAATATATAAAGGTTCCAAGTCTTTTTTTAAGTATTTAAAATGACATGGATGCATAATACATAGTGATGAATAATTCAATTTGATTTTTGAGTCATTTGTATGCATCTGTGGTACTTTGATTGTCTCGGTACTCATATCTGATTGCACATAAATGGCAGTGTAGTACTGGCCTCCAGCATAAATTGCCAGTATGTTTTTTTTTTTTTTGCAAATCTTTGAGAATGATTTGATACGCTGGGAGCAATAAATCTTGCACAATTTTTGCAATAACACAGTCATTATTGTTCTAAAGAATGCAGCTTTTTATTCCAACTAGAAAAAAAATGGAAGTTAAACAGTAACTATGAACTAAATAGAATGAATTATAAAAAAATATATATGAAACTTATCAAGGATGTACTTTAATTTGAGAGCCTGAAAAGGCTGCAGTGAAAGAAATATTTAATGCTTAGCCCCTAAAACCGCAATTCAACAAAAGTCAACAAGACCTGTTAGCTATGTCCTTGATAGCTTTAGCTGTAAATGTAAATGCTCAGTTTACCACAGTGCCCACTTTTACAGGGCCAGACCTGTCATTTGACACGAAAATATGGCCAATCTAGGCCACTGTAAAGATGCCAGTCTTCTACAAGCCTCAAGAGCTGTGAGTCATGAAGGAGTCCAGCGAGAGAGGCAAAGCATCAGTATATGTACACTGCGGCCTGCCAAAGTACACTCATTTAACAGCACAAAAAGACTTGCAATGAGAACCCGCATGTTTATCTTAGGGATGATGTAAAATGGCCAGAATTCATATTTCACATCACATTTCTCTTTTAAGATGGTTTCTCTCAATTTTTACGTGCAAGGAAACAAACATTTGCATTTCAAAGTTTTTCAAATAAAAATAAATGAAAAGCAAACCTTTTTATGGGTTTGGAGACTAAATTGGAAAACAGGTCAGGGTCGAAATGAATATTTTTTTATGGTTCGTAAAAGAGCTTCACAATGAATGCCAGGTTATGTGAAAGGCTTGACACATGGTACAGGCCAGAGCCCTTCGAAGTTCCCTCTTAATTCAGGCCTTACACTATTGGGCCAAGATCAGATAAAACAACACACATGGCAGAGGCCGAGATGAGGATAAAGAATTATTTCTTTATTTCTCCTCGTTATCGTCTGATTAGGCTTCTTCTCAACCCAGACCTACCAAAAAATCTAACAACTAACAACCTTCACTTTTTACTTTTGAGTTTATCACACTCGGTAGCAGTGATGGGGAAGTTACTTTTAAAAAGTAGTGTTTGCTCGTTACTTCTTAAAAAAGTAATCCGTTACTTTACTTAGTTACCCTCTATGGAAAGTAACTTTTTACTTTACTCGTTACTTTTAAAAGCAAGCGTCTCTGGGAGAGACTGAAGTTAATTATACAAAAACTATCTTTGACCATAAAGCCGATCTATGGGTTTATCAGTGAAACGTCTGAACTACACTGCAGACTGGATTCTCTACTCACAGAGTGACGGCTGATTCATTATGAACGAGTCCAGCGCGGGTTGAATGCACATCAGCAGGTCATCAGCGTTAAACGGTGTTAGCGTATGTAATGTCTGTATCGACTTGTACCGGTCGCGCAGCCACGATGGTCCGTGCATTGTCGTAGACACATGCAGCCTCTTTTCTGGAAATCCTTGCGTGTCCGTGCAACCGGCACAAGTCCACAGCGGTCCGCTGCGTGTATGTATAAGGCCATCTCCACCACATCCATCTGTGAGGTCTGCCTGGCTCAGAGCGCCATCCAGCAAAAAGCCACAAAGCTTAAAATGCTCTCAAAAGTTAGCTTTGGCTGTGCTACCAGCCTCTGTCACGTCCCGTGTGGAGCTTGTGAGCGTGCAGCTGAGAAGGCAACGTCGCTGTCAAATCTGTCCCTGGGAAAAGTAAGGTTGCGCCGAATTGAAAAAGGAACTAGGTTTCGTTACCAAATTTTCAGTAGTAGCGCGTTACACTACTTTTTATCCGAAAAAAAGTAGTTATGTTACTGTAACGCGTTACTTTGTAACACTGCTTGGTAGTATAATCAACTTAGTACTCAGTTCAATTCAATTTAATTCTGTTCAATGTTATTTATAGTGTCATAACATAAGTTATCTCGGGACACTTTACAGATAAGGTACGTACGTGGGTCTAGACCACACTCTATAATTTACAGAGGCCCAACAATTCCCCTCAAGTACTAGCATTGGTGCGACAGTGACGAAGGAAAAACTTCCTTTAAACAGACAGAAACGTCACGCAGAACCAGGCTCTTGGTGGGCAGCCGTCTGCAACTGCCAGTTGGGACACAGAGACGCAGATACAGATACAGAAATATGATTCATAATAATTATAGCAATTGGTATGATGAGCAGTGGCAATTATATTAGCGCCATTCCTGTTTCCTTGGTATTTGCTGTTACTTTTTGTGGCACTCCCCCCTTCATTCAAGGGTACATAGTAGAGAGATGATAGCAAATGAGGGGAGAGAAGACAACAGAATCAAAGAGGGGGCTATATATGTATTTTATGTGTTAAATAGGAACAGATGGTAGGAAGTTAAGTTGTCATTTGATGTGTCATACATACAGTAAATGTTACACCATATTGTATATGCACACATAGTGTATGCATAAATATTCTGTGAACTTCATCAAATTTAAATATGTCATGAAAATGTATGTATTGTTTTCCCCACATTATTATATAGAAACTTCATGTAGTTTGGCTAGTTGTGTATAATGTACCATGTGTTTTGTGCATGACCTACATGTACATATCATACAACACATATTTTGGGAACTAAACTAGTGTGTACAAAGCAAAGTATAAGTAGGATCTGTGGGAATCCTCATTTATTCTTAATGCAAGCTCACCTTGGTCTACAGGTGATAAATGATGTCTATTGTCTTTTGTTGACAGTACCTGTATGTATGTCTTTGTCTCGCCTGTGTCATTACACTGTAAAACTATGAGTTATTGTTAAAGCACCAAATACAATCATACTAATCCCTGTTTATATTGTACTGTTCTTAGTTATCAAAATGTTACTAAAGGTGCTGGGGCTGACCCATAGTCAAACAGAGTGACAAGTTCCGACTCTGAAATTGTTTTACTAGACAAAACTCTTGTCTCACTCTAGCTGTAAGCATCGGCTGACTCATGTGGTGAAGGGACGCAGCTAGAGCAGAAATCATAATAAAAGGAATCTTATTACAGCCATTAAACAAGAGAAGGGAAAACACAGGAGGGCTTTAATGCCTGGACATCTAAAATGCTTACGCAGTGAGAATATATTTGCTCATAAAGCTCTTTGATGGTGGCCCTGTCTGTTCCAACACAGCGCTGCTGGCTGTGTAAATAGCTGTGTATTGACCTCCCACCGCACAAGATTGAATGTATTTCCATAGGTGTCATTTGGTACCATTTGGGGTTTTTACAGTCCCCACTGGTCCTTAGTCCCTGTAACCACGGAGGCCCAGGAGTCATGCCATCGCTGCTTAAGCGGTGGCCAACGGTGGGCTCTTCCGACAGGGTTGACTATGAACTGGAGCCCCCCTCCTCACAACAGCATGGAGCTCTGTTTGATGTGAAGTGATATATAATGTCTGCTGGACTGTCCGTCTCAGGTTACTTCGAGTGCATGTTCCTGTCGCTATGTGTGATCTGTGTTTGTGAGTGTGTGGTTGTGGGGGGGTGGAGGACCTCAGTGCCAAAGCCTTTGGTGAATGAGGACTCCCCACACAATAAAAGAATGGTATTGCTGACTTCCTTAGCTATGTGTGGTTTGAAACTCAACACAGGTCTGCTCAGTTGAAAACCTGGGGCCCTCTCCTATTTATTCTGTATATTTATGAAAACCCCAATACTGTGGTGCCCTCTGAGTGAAGGAGGAGGCCATTTTTCAGCCAAGTTAATGCCCTTTGGCGGGGGATGTTGACTGCACTGTTGGTTTGAATCAGTTGCAGAACCATTAACCATTTTGCTGTGTGTCATCAGTTTTAAATGAAACGGTGTCACTATTCTTAGAACAAGTTGAGTGATCTTCCTCATTTCAAGATATCTTGTTTGAAGAAAATCTTCTGAAAAAGATATACCACGTTGTCAAAGAGTGAAGTCATCTCACTTCAAGAGCAAACTGCAGTGCATCATCAGATAACGACTGTATCACAGGTGAATTCTCTCACATACAGTAGCTGGACATCTGGACATTTCTTTTGCGATGTGTCCAGTGGTGTATAGATATAAGATAACATTTGTTTTAAGGATAGGCAGAAGGATGTAGTGCCTCATGTTTGAGAAGATCAGCTTACTTTGTGTGCTGAAGTATAGGGTTTAATAAACCGGTGACATGAAAAAACACTTATAATCAAATCAAAATAAAGGCCCTCTGTGCCTCTGCTGTCATAGCAAATTTATGGGCTTTTGAAAAACCCATTTTACTCAAAGAGCTCCATTTTGGGGGCGAGTTAACCCCTAATCACCCTGACTAGCTAATATTCATTGTGGTCACTGTGGAGAAGCACTGGCCTCAACTTTAACCGGAAACTTCAAAAGCCAAAGCAATTACTATGCATGCTTTGAACATATCCTTTTCACAAAGTAACATTCCATTATTCCTCCTGCGCTACAACAACAAAAAGTAACAAGTAGGAAGTGAAATTGGATTCCTCTTTTGGTTCCCAAAACATCTGGTTTGGCCCTTGTTTTAAACAACTAGCATCCCCTCTGAGAATAACAGAAGGTTATGTGCACTGTGAGTAGGTAACAAAATAATCATTTTCAAATGTTGCTCCTTTCGAATGCGATTTAATTACCATTCAACCTCTCAGTTGGACCACCGACCATCAAGGGAATTTTCCTCCAGACATTTTCCTAACTATTCATTTATTTCTCCCCCACTGCTGCCTCTAAACCATTAGATGTATACAGTAATTGCTTCAAATTGATCACTTGTTTTACAGAAGTCATATAAATCTCTCCTCTTGTCAAACTATAATCGATGGCAGGAGGCGGTGTTGGGCGAGAAGAAGAGAGAGTATCTGTCAGATGGGCCTCAGTGCATCTGCTACATGGAGATACTCTCATGTTCTGTGGTCGAGTTTGGCCACTGTCATTTCCGAGGAATTTCCTGCCATCTGTGTTCAATCGAAATCTCTCACAGATTTGGGATTCCTTGTAAATATTGGGTGCTGGGTGAAGAGGACCAAAGGAGTACTGTGAGTTTTGTACCGACAGCCATTTGGACCAAAAGGAATAAGCCATTGGCGCTGGGATGAGCTAGACTAACACAGCAAGACATAGCGAATTATCCAAACAGCTGCACATGCATAGTAACCCACATCAAACTAATGAAACAAAGTAAGTCTTAACATACAAGTTTTGGAATATGACCGTAATATCCAAACATCCAAATACACAATTCTTGCTAATAATAAAAATCATCATCATAAAAATAATCCAATTGACAGATGTTAACAAACGTTTATATATACTAACAAACTTAACTCAATTTATAGTCGGTTCAGCCTCATATAGTGTGCATTTTTTCATTGTTGTCAAATATGTAGAAACTAAACAAACAAAAGAAAGAGACAAACACTTAACAGAATAGTCTCTGACTTTTCTTTATGCCATTTGCATAAAAAAAAGGGAAAATAGGATAAATAAAATTGTGCTATCATGTCTCTTTTTTTCATTGCTATCGCACATGGAATACAATTCAACATGAGAATAAAGCCATCATCTCAAATGACCTCTGTTTGACAAAAGTTATTTAAATAACCCAGCCGTCCTCAACAGTACAGATCTATTGTGCTATTATAGTAATTGTGACAAACAGGGCCATGCTTATGTTTGACAAATTGATCTGATTTCTCTACAGTTTCAGAGGGACGTCTGCTGTGTTTTGGTGCTACTTGAGTGGGCACACGGACAAACTGAGGCCTATTGTTCAGAAGGGGAAAACGCAGCTTCTGCACTAAATCATCATGTTTATTTTGTATAGCAGATTGATATACACTGGTTATTCTCATGAGTGAACACACACACACAAGCACTCACACAAAAAACACTCAAAGTACTGTGCACACAGATACAGGATCTAAAACCTTTCAAATAAACACAGATTTAAAACATTTTGTTACACTATTTATATTTAGTTGTTGCAGGAAATAACTTGTTTTGGTTAAGAAATGTACCAGTCTCACCTTTAACGCTTTCTCTGAGGATGTGGCGCTCGTCAGTCTTCTGGACTGGCATGGCTCTGCCAGTATTTACTGCTGCCTCCCTAGACAGAGCAGCCTCTTGTTTGGCTTTGAAGCGCCTCCTGATCCCATGCCGAGGTTTCAGCACTGTTGGCCCGGCTCCTTAGCCGTGTTGTTCACCAGCCCTATAAAGGTGTCTGTCCCAAAGCCAGACGTCTCTGTCACGTCTGCCAGCCAAGTGCATCACGTCTTGTCAGTCTGCCGGTCTATCAAGTCCGTCTGTGGGCCTGACTGATGCTTTGTACACTGTTTGGCCTTTACAATGATGTGGCTTTTCTGTCAAATTATAGGATGTGGTTTGGCTGAGCACTCCTTGTAAAACTTTGTGATTGTCTGTGATTAATCCTGGCAGTGTACAGATTTATGGTCCATGTCTTGTTTTGATAGTGATTGTCATGATAGAATTGTGGCTACTAGTGGCTTTAAAGTGGTTTGTTGACTATGCACATTTTTGTTATATTAAGAAATGTTGTAAAATAGTTGGACATGAAGATAGAAGATGTGATTATGTTTGTGATGATCAATCATTGCTACGGTGCTTTTTTTACTGGCCTTCCCAGATGTCAGTGTGCAAACATTGTCTTCGTGCACAATGCGATCTTTTCTTTGGATTTCCTGGTGATTAAGTCTGGGTTTCTGTATGGTGAGCTCTGTTTTTTTTCTGTTCAGATATCCTCATATGGTTTATAGTTGCTAATGCTAATTACTCAGTTCTGTTGATTCTGACATGTCAGCTGTTGGAAAAGTAAACACTTCCTGAGCATCAGATCATTATTTAAAGACAGGCTTACTCTTTTACAATAGCAAATGTAATAACTGGGACTGCTGTGACTCAATTTTTTGTATTAGTTTGTAAAAGAGATGTGCAATATGGGCATAAAGTTATGTAAAGATTTCGAAATTATACATCAACCCCTCAAAATATACACTCAGTGGCCAGTTTATTAGGTTCACCCGGCTAAAACTAGTCAACAAGAGGGTAGATTTAATATGAGGGAGACCTCTCAGTAGAATGTATAACAATTATAACATATTCATAATAATATGATAACAATAATAACAATTCAACAGGAGCACAAACTACAGCCTCCCAAATGACCAATAAGTTGAATCAACACAGTTTCAACAATAACTGAAAATTATGGGCTTCGTGAAGTTAGGAGGATTTGTTGCAGGCCTGTTGTTTTAGGCATTACCTGGGTCTTTTTAATAAACTGGCTACTCAATGTAAGTCTGTTATTTCTCCAGTGTTTACAACCACTGCACATTCAATCAAAGCTTTATTGAAAAGGACACAATGTCTGGAACAATATCCTAAATTGAAAAATGATAACATCAAAATGTAACTATCTATAATCCACATTTATGTGTGCCAGGTGACTGCCGTTATCAGGGTGAGGTCAGATGTTTTATGTTTTTTGCCAAACAGGGAATAACATGCAACAAAGCTGATAATGAGTTGCAGTAGAGGCCAGTCTGAAATGATGTGCTTTAAAATTCAAACAAAATATTATGTTACTACTGACTGACTGATCTGAGCTTGAACCTATATTATCTGCAGATCTTTGTCTTAAGACCATGCTTTTTTTAGTCCCTTCTCCCATTGATGTGGATCACCTGTTGATAGATTTGCTCTCGAAAGGTATGGCCTGCAGGGCACGGCCAGTGACAAGGTGCTACCACCAGGTGGTGACATGCACAAGTGTAAAGTTTTAATTATATTAATCAGGGAGTACAGCGGAGAAAATTATTGGACGTGACGGTTAGTAAGGTATGATCAGTAATGACCACAGCCATTCAGTGATCTCATGTGGCTAGTGTGGTGTGTGGGTGTGTGTGGGGTGTATAGGGGGGGAGAGGGAGGTGTGGATCACATACCACAAATTTCTGTGCTTGCAGCCCCTTAAACCATGTGGTAAGGTGGTTGGTCTTTGGGAGTCAGCGGGCACCGAGCCTGGCACTGGGATGGGGTGGGTGGTGTGTGTTGGTGGGGTTGGGGATGGGAGTGTTGTTGGCTGCCAACTATTTGTTTGTGTTCATGACTGCGGTTAGCACTGCTCCATTTGAAAAGCCTGGTATTATGAGGACGCCGGCTTCCCACAACATGTGCCTTCTTTTCCGAAAAGCAGGAGAGCTAATCATTTACCCACCGCTGCATTCATCAGTATGACTTAAAATCTTTGCAGCCACTTAGTATGAACAACCAGACGTATCCGCAAAGAGGTTTTCTTGGACGACTGGGCTCATTTGTTATACGTACTAATGATTTCTTTAATCTTATAACTCTTTTGGAGTGGACGTGAGATCTTTTTTGCTGTGCCCAGAAATAGCCACATGAGTCCCTCTTCTTCACTAACCTTTTGTGTTTGACTTTCTTGAAGCTAACCGGAGGTTATTGTGTGACCAAGCTGACCATGAGAAAACAGGGAGGAACAAGGATATCTGGTTGAGAGCAGCTAAAATCAGCTAGAACAAATAGATTTTTATCCTCATGAAAGTTCTCTTGTCTTCTGGTACTGGTAATCCTGCTACAAAAACACGGACATTTCTGTGCTCCAACAGTAATTTAATAGAGTTTTTCTTCTTCCCTTGCTCCGCACCTGCTTTAAGAGGAGCTTTCTCCGTAGACGTTGTTATTTTTCATTTACTTGTGCCCTCAGGTTTTTCAATCATACATCCATTACTAAGCAAACAAATAAGTTCCGGGCCTATGCCGCAGACACAAATATAGACATGAGTTATGAGATTCGGAGAAGCCGGGAAAGGCTTTGGACCCTAATACACAACATCTGTACCAGACAAGACACACAACAAGATCATCCTTCTACAAAGTCTTGCATACTGCTGTCACACACTTGTATCTGTTGACCTGGCTCATGTTGAAAGAGAGGGAGGAGAAGAGGGGGAGACCAATGGCAGGTGGGGGTGTCGGGGCAAACGGGAATAAAATGATCATTATTAACTGTTTTGGTGCTGAATGTTATGATTTATGGAGCCAAAGTGGGGCCAGTTGAGGTGTCACATCGGATTTCCAGAGGCATCTGTCTTGCGGTTTTGGCAGCTTGTTGTACCTTGGGTTCAGATGTTTGGATCACACTCTTGACATCCCGTTTCCCTCTCCAGCCCCCCTCCCCCCCCACCCCCTTCTTTAAGCACAGTACACCTCCGATCACTCCCCTTTCCTCTCCTTAAACCATCTATCCATCGGCACATCTGCTTTTCATTGAGGCCTGCATGTCTCTGAAGACTTGAACGCATTAAACGCTGGCACAAGCACAGTCTCACTCTGGCACTTAACACAACGCTTAGGTGACTTAAAAGGGAGAGGCGAGAATTATAGAAAATGAAGTGTCACCGAAATAAAAAATCGCCCCAGATTACCACCAATTACACTTAATAATGCTGTCCATACCATCTGCTGATCAGATGGAGGATTGGTGTTGTCTGTGAAGAAATAATGACACCAGAAAGTGCGAGAAGGTGAGAGATTCATTGAGGGAGACAGCGACATATTTAACTATGTGATGATGTGGTTTGATCTTTATACTGTATAGACTGCAATGCTTTGTATGGAAATGCAGTCATAACTGCATATCTTGGGATAATTACCATGTTGTTTCAGAGGGGTTAAGCTCTGCTAGATTGGAGACATGTGTCTGCTCAGCTTTATTAGTCATTTATTAGTCACTGAGGTCAGGGGAGAGTTTTTAGCCAAGGCACAACACTGCTGAACTTGAACATGACTCTGATCATCAGCCCCTGAGGCAGCCTGAATAGGTGTATGATTACAGCGCACCCTAACTGGCCATGATCCCCAATGTGAAATTCATCCAGTATGTGAAGCCTGTTCAACAATCAATGTAATCACCATCACAGTGACCGCAACCATCCACTAAAGAGTGAGTCGTGCCCTAATTATCAGAATTATCGAGTGTGCGTTCATTGTTCCTGTCTATTGTCTTATTTTTCAGCCTCCATGGTCACAGTGGCTGCATTAATCAGCAGGAGAAGGATTAGAAAGCACGTTACACTCACGATCATTATGCATCTGAGTTTTACGGCGTTGAGCGCTGTGTTCCCAGAGGATTTTGACTAGAAGGAAGCGTGACAAATGGATGACATCAGAGCAGGCGCATTGCAGGGTGATTGGAACCTTGTTTTCCTCCACAACCTCAGCCAAAAATTAATCATACATGTCCCAAAACAAGTTCTCGAATAACCACGTTTATCCCTTTATAATTGCACTCTTGTTTAAAGCATTACATGTATGTATTAATGTGCAATGGAGCATACAAACTGGTATACTGCTCCTTTAATTTTATGTCTCCTCTTATATGTCTCATTGGGCTCCTCAGTTTACCGTCATCCTGCTGCAGTGATGCTCACTGAAAGGAACGTGCTACTTTAATTATAAAGGAGAGGAGAGGAGGCAGGGTGAGCAATAGATACCATGGGATGACATTTATGGAACGGAAGATACCACTTTAGATGTAACAGAGTATTATTAGACATGTTATCAACAGGGATTGTTTCTTGCTCACAGTCCTTGTTCCAAAAGGTTGTTTTTATTAGGGTGGTGTTTTAGGAAGCGAATAACAATAGAGTCCTTATTTGTGCCTACGTCTTTAGTTTTCGATGCTGATATCAGTGGCTCTTTGTGAGGACGAGCCAGCACATCTGTACATGGTCTTTCCACTGAACACAACATTTGCCCCTGGTGCTTCTGGCACTGCTCTACCTCTTTCTCTGTCTTTCTTTGTGCCCCTGCGTCCCTTCTCTCACGCCCTTACAGCATCACTCCTAATTGGGCCTGAATGCTTGCAAATGTGTGTATATCAGAGTAGCATCCCACCCTGCTTGTTCTAAGGTGCTTACTAGAATTGGACACAATAGCAAACTCCATTTCAATAGATAATCTGCAGGGATTAACTGTAAATGTTTTTAAATTACTGTACCTACAGATTGAGATCAATTTAAAAGTCCCATGTGGAGTTTTCGTGTGATGAATGCATTTTCTTCCTCCATAGAACATTTGCAAAGGTGGAATATAGGACTATTTTTAAACCTGTATCATGCGCATCCATGTTAACTTGATAGCATTCTTCTTGTTCCCTGCCGCATTGCTATGCTTCTTTGCACGTTACTGCCACCAACTGTTGGTCCGTGAAATAGCGTCAAACCGGCGGTAGGAATGCGTATCGTGTCGCCCGTGAGCAAAGCCTCTAACCACACAACATCTTTTAATTTTTTCCGTTTTCAGTCAATTACACAGAGAGAATTTTTTTAACAGCTCAAGTTTTGCCCAGAACATAACATGGAAAAAATTCTAATCCAGAGCCAAAGGAATGTAAAGTATGATGAGCACACAGCTGCTCAACAGACCACCCATAAACTCTGCACAATCAAAAGAAGAATGGTCATCTCTCGCGCTCTCTCTCATACTCACTCACATTTACACACACACACACACACACACACACACACACACACACACACACACACACACACACACACACACACAACACACACACACACACACACACACATCATACCCGCTCTCTCCTCCTGTTACTGCTGCTGGATATCTTACATTTCACCTCAGACCCTGATGCTCTCTCTCTGGCTTCCACCTCCTGATCAAACTAGGCTCTAACACAATGAAATGTTCACCGCTGAATTACCATGGCACATTCACATGTAAACCGAATTTACTGTTGGGTCCCATCCAAGCCACCATATGTTGAGGAGCCTGTTTCCCCAAACGGAGCATGACTGATACTGTTAGTGTAGCAAAGCTCTAAATCACCGGTGTGCTAACGTTCTGCAGCAAGACCTTTCACACTCATTTAACACTCTGACTTTAATGTCCTGGGGACACTCAGAAGGTGTCTCTCGGATTGAGACACTTAAATCCACTTGAGCTTTTGCAATACGATGCAACACAGCATGATGCAACATAGCATGAACGTTGGACATAGATGCACAGGCAAGGGAGTTTTTTAGGTACTATCACCTGTTTGTATTGGGTGCAAGGGTTTCAGTGACACTCATTGTCTCTCTCTAGACCAGTTGATGATTCTCGCAAACTCCTAGATGCAATTAAAAAGTGAAAGTCAGCTCGCAGGCGGTAAAAAACCCAGTTGTATGTGAAACTTCCCCTGAAAGATCAACAAGAAACTAACCTCTTGTGAACAAACAAGACTTAAAGACAACTTCAAATGAATGCTAATTTTGCCACGTAGTGTTGTGTTGACAGCTTGTTTCTGCTGGCTCCAAGTGGCCAAAAAAATCTGTGATTGCAGGTTTACATAAAAGTCTTGTAGTCTGATAGTCTGGCTATCACCAGACCAAGCTCAGTCTTTTAAGATTGAACATTAGCCTGGGGAGTCTGCTCTGTATTTTCTACTGCACAAAAGGCATGATCAACGGGCATAGTTCAAATGACTCTGTACGCAATTGGATAGTCCTTCAACCAATCAGACCAACGATCCGGGTGACGAAGCAGCGACAGCGGCATCAACGGGTTGCTGCGCTCCGGTGGCCGTCATGTTGAATGTAAACAAAAAGCTGCTTGCCGTCGCTTCTCTAGCCTCATCGTGTTAAACCCGCCAATAGCGCGCCAGGTGGATAAGCCAGTTTGTGATTGGTCCCCGCAAAATTGTAACGGAAGCAGGATAGATAAACGTACAGGTTTCCAGCCTGAGCTGCAGGACGAAATCAAATCGTCGGCAGATCGGGCTGGGTTTACCCAGTCTTGTAGTCTGATGCAGTTTAACTAAACAGCATGATGATCTATTGATCCAACCTTCCCAAACTTACTTACAGTATGTACTTATGTTCACTATGAGCATGTATGCCTTAGTATTAGTGATGATACCAGGTAAGGTTGGGTATTATTTGAAAATATTCAATACCAGTGCAGATATGATACATGACTTTTATCAATACTGTATTTCAGAAATATAAATATATTTTTCTACCAAACCCTTTTAAAAATGTAGTTTAATTTATATTTAAGACATAAATGGTTCCAAATGATGTTGTCTAAACACAAACAGCTGTACAAGAAGATTGCCTGTATAAAATAGTCTAAAACTGGCAAAATGTGTATTTTAATCTGGAGCATACTGATCATGACTCATTAATGAATAAACAAGATTATGAATCTAACCAGAATCGGTTTGTGATTTGGTACGAATTTCGGAAGTTGGTACCAAAAAGTATTGATTATGTCAATAAGCTCAGCGCAACCTCTGCTCAATGATTTCTGGCAGTGAAGACTCTTTCAAGTGATATTTCTAAAAAATTCATGCTGGAAAACAATAGTTGTATTATTAGACTTTTAATAAAATAATCTGCAGACAGGTAATCAGTGTTATGGGATCATCCGTGTCTTCTCTCTATGTCTAACTCATTTACACGGTGGGCTTTTCCTGGCAAACATCAATTCTGTATTGCGAAACAGCGCTTTGAAAGAGCATTGTCTCATAATTCGGGTTACATTTACCGGGCTGCCTGGTGTGGGTCTGTGTTTTATATGGTGGTGACTATGATGTGTGTGTGTGAGAGAGAGCATGTGCATTCAGTCAAGGCCTCATTGACCAACTGCCAGGATATCCAGTGCTTTATGATGACGATATTTTTATTTGGTTGTTTGTGCTTTTCTGTGCATGCATATGGACAGTTAAGGCCTAATTAAGAGATCTCTGATGATGTTGGTCATCTCTATCCTGACTCATGTCACTTCTGGCCATCCTGATTGAATTACTCCTGACTTGAGGCACAGAAACACTTGGCTTCACATCAGCGGGCCTTGAAACCTTCATACAGAAACAAAGTTGTATACAGCCAACAAGCAGTGAAAAAAGTAAAACAAAAAAAGACAGAACAATCCAGAATTTGATAAACAGAATGATTTGTATTGCTTGAAAACAGACCGGAGCTGAAAGACATTTTGGCTTTTGTTAACAGTTTTAAAGAGAAACCAGCGCTGTTCCTACGGTCCCCTGGCGATACTTGACTGTTTGCGTTGCTCGCTTTGCCTTTTCTTTACTTCTTTGTGTTTCATCCGTGACCCGCAACAAGACAAATGCAGAGGAGACTAAGGATACATCCACTGTAGGAGGGATATGTGAAAAGATGTTCCTTAAGCTGAGGATAACATTAGCTCACAAAATTCCCTTGTTTTCTCTTGTCTTTTGTTCGTCCTTGTAACCTTTTTCCCATATTCTAAAACACTAACCCCCCTTTCTCTCTTTTACTGTTTACTCTCCCTCTCCATCTGTTACTCATGTTGTAATATCTTTCTCCTTTGTTAGTCTTTTTCCTTTTTCATCTGTAGCCCAAACCCCTTATTTTTGCTGAATATTTCTCTCACTATTTTCAGCCATATTTTTACCCCTAACATCCTTTTCATTCCCTTCCAATACCTTTTTATGTTTTCTATCGCATACAGAGTGCTTGTGTGACTTTATTAATAAGAGCTCATGGTGTGTGATAACATTGTCAATAACATCATAAGGAGAAAATTGAATTTGAGAAATTGAGTTAGGAAAGTTGGAACAGGGGACGCCTGGTCACCTACACATGATTGTGTGGGGATATCGGCTTACCCTTCACAAATGTTTCCTCATACATTGAGGTCTTCCTTTGTTCACTTTCATCTCTCTCTTTCCTATTTTTATTATGTTTTTTGTTCCCATTCATGAAATCGTTATTTCTTCTCAAATAGTCAGGTTGGAATGATAAAACACTTATGACAAAAGAAAATTCTTAAAAATGTGCTTAGTTGTATGGTTCTTGAGCCTGAGGAATACAAAAAAAATGAAATGTAGATGAAAAAAGAACATTTTAATTTAGTAACCCATTGCGCAGATATATGACACATTAATTTGTTATAAATGATTCCTTCACCCAGTTTTTTTTTTTGTTGCATGGATCTCTGAAGAAGCCTTATGAGAGGCAAAACATCTTTAGGAATCTAAAGCAAGTCCATTTGCTCTGACTTGAAATCCCTGAGTACTTACATCACACTTTAATTGCAAGGTTGTTCTTTTACAAAAAGTATAATTTACCAACTAAATAAATGAAACGACAAGTGAATTAAATCAATTAATGAGGTCAACAGGATTGATGCATAGAATTAGAACAACTGGTGGTAAATTTAAAGGGACAGCATGTCATTTAAATTCTTGATTACACTTTTATTGGCTGGATATTCCGGACAAATTTCAGTTTGTTTATTTTCCCAAAATGGACGCATCTCCGTTTGGAATACAATTCCTCAATTACTCCAGCAATAATATTTTGCAATAAATCTTTCCGACGTTATTCTTACTGTCACCAGTTGGGCTTTGCCAAAGAGCTCTCCATATATCACTAGATACCACAGTTGTGGCAGCCAACAATTAATCCTCAAGAGAATACTCATAATCTAATAGGATTTCAACATGTCACTGATGGCATGGATCCCACTATAAACTGAGTATTCTTCCAGAGCAGTCAGTAAATCACTGGGTCCACTCTGCTTAGCCAGTTTTTAATTTGAGACTGACATTGGGTCACTGCTAAGCTTCACAATCGGAGGTTTTAGCCAGTTTAGTGATATTTCTTCTGCTCTTCTTTCAGTGAACGGTGCCTACTGCTCAGAGAAGGATTTAGACATTGAGCTAGGGGACGCTGAGGGCACCCTGATGCGATGTGGGCAGAGCCTGCCACTGCTGGTGGGGGGTCATTTAGGGGGGCTTTATTCCCAGAGCCTCCACTGCGACAGACCTACACCCGACCTCATTCTGCAGGACGGCCCTCACCAAGACACCAGGTAAACTGTCACTATCATTGCCGTTTTATAATAATTTTGTTCCTGTTCCAGTTTTGAATGTTTCCTGTTGGGTATAGTATTACTATAAATATGCAGGTATAGTGTGTTTTTCATTATCTTTGCTATTGTGAACCAGCTGTACACATATGTAGCTGGAAATCTTTACCCAGTCTCATAAAACATGCAGATTTGGTCCAAAGTACAACATTTATGTTACACTAATGTGATTCTTCTGTTGTGCAATCTTTGACTACTGTTGGTCAAGTCAGAAAGAATATCCAGTATAGTTCTCTGTTGTCAGGTTTGTCCCTTCTTTTCCCTCCTCATCAAAGTGCTTCTGGACAGCCATTCACTTCTCTCATATTGTCTCTCAATATTTTCACTATAGCCAAACAGGAAATGGTGCTCCTGAATAGAAGGAGAGAGGGGGGGGGGGAGGGTCAAGTCTTTATTAACTACAACGATGACAAAGTCTGCCATTGGCTTTCTCCAATCGTAGCTAGCGTTAGCTCTGTTTTTCCCCCAGCATGCTCAGGGGAAGGGACAAAGACGATTCCTTCATGAGACAGCCCGGAGAAAAGAGAGCTCTTCTCACATCACTCAGGGGCTTTGGACAAAATCCATAATGAGCCAACTGACAGGAATGATTATGTAGGAGATCACAGCAACGCATGGAGAAATCTGACCTGGGTTCCCCATTCAGCAGGGCAAAGATTCCCACCATAATACACAGTATTGTAAACGGTGACCCTTCATAGGCTGCAATTATGCCACCAAAACAGGTGACTCCCTATTTATCCCCAATGTAGGGTTGGGTTTAACCCCTTTGTGTCATCAAAGCCTGTCAGATGGACACACTAGCCAGTGGCCTCTCAGTCTCAGTAGCCATCCATCCCTCCCCCTCTCTCTATTCTTAGTCATAAATGCCCATTCATATCCTCTCACTACCAGGAGATCCAGTTTCATTTATTCATAAAAACACTCGGGATCATCAGCGGAGGATACTACCTGGTAATCAACATCACCTTATCTCACTGAATCCTACGCCATGTTAATGTATGTTTCACAACTTACAATGAATGAGAGACTTGGTTGAAATATAAATTTAGGTCAGTGGGATTCATTTAGGATGACATGGTTTTTATGTAAACTGAGAGATTGAAGGAGGGGTAAGCAACCAGGAGGCTAAACTCTAACAGTGCTGCTGGTGGGAAGGATAAACCGGCCAGTATCTGTCATCAGCCGGTGAGCTAATAGCGCTCATATTCCTCTTTGTGTGTTTTTCTCCTCGCAGGTCCTCCTCTGCCTTCCAGAGGACCCTGCCGGGGGCCTCACCCAGCCTGGGCAGCGGCAGTGCCAATGCGGCTCGCTCCTCTCTCCCTTACCCAATCAAACAGGAGAGCTCAATGGGCTACAAGATCTCCAACACAGCGTCCGGGGGCCACAGCACGTCTCAGGCCGGGTTTCAAAACTGTAGGGCAGGCCAAGTCTTGGGGATGACGAGGGACGAGATAGTTGGAGCGCCTCACGTTAGCAACAGCGGTAGTGGCGTATGCACATTGAGCGGTGTAGGTAGTGCTGTGTCGGAGGACACAGTGCAACCGTTTAATAATGAAGATGGCTCCTCCCCGCTGGCTTTGTCCCCAACTGGCTCCCGTCATTCAGCGCGGCTGCTCAGTGCTAGCAGTCTGAGGAGACGCTGCCTGTCCCTGGCCTCACAGTCCACTGCCACTGGCAGCGTCGCTGCCACAGGTTCCCCATCGGCTACCGGCGCTGCTTCCGAGGAGATCAATATCACCGCCATCATCTGCTCCTCCTCCCAGATGTCGATGGTTGCCTGCGTCAACGGTTTCCGCACTAACCTCTCGCCCAGCCACGCCAGCAGTGCCGGCTTCTCATCCTCTTCCTCCTCCTCTTCTACATCCCCACCCTCTAACTCCTGCTCACGGGAAGCCCCCCAGAGGCCCCCACCTCGCGGCAGCCCCCAGCAGGCCACGCTACAGGAGAGCTGTCAGCTATCCTCACCTGCCACCTGCCTGCTGTCCCTTTCCTCCTCCTCCTCCTCCTCCTCATCCTCCTCTTCAGTGTCATCAGTGGAGCCGGAGCAGGGCCAAGGGCAGAGCCAGGGGCTGTGTGAGGAGCGGGGCTCCATGCTGCAGGGGCGTGGGGCTGGAGGAACAGCCGGGGGAGGTGTGGGAGGAGGAGGAGGAGGAGGCTCGGACGGGTTGGGGCTACTGATGAGCGGGGCCCTGATGTCTGGGATGCTGCATTCAGGGCCTGAAGCCGGGGCGATCCTGGATGGGGGCCAAAGATCAGGGGCTGCCCTCAAACAGGAGCCCCTGGATGATTTTTCTCCCAGCGAAGACGAACTCTTTCAGCACCACTATCATCATCACCAGCACTTGAGTGGTCGTAGCGGGCACCTTTGTCAGCCCCACCACCCCTCTCGCCCTGCTATGCCTCCGCCCTACCACCTACACCAATACGTGGGGCCCAGTCCTGGGGGCCTGCTGCACCACCAAAACCAGCAAACAGCACCATCCTCTTCCCTGGGACTCAAACCGACCTCTGGAGGCCCTCCTGGGTCTCACTCAGCCCCAGAGCGGGAAGAAGTCGGAGGAGCGCTGGTCGATAAGCAGGTGTGTCGCTGGATTGACTGCAGTGCTGCGTACGAGCAGCAGGAGGAGCTTGTGAGGCACATTGAGAAGGTCCACATCGACCAGCGCAAAGGTGAGGACTTCACCTGTTTCTGGGCCGGCTGCATTCGCCGCTACAAGCCTTTCAACGCCCGCTACAAGCTGCTCATTCACATGAGAGTCCACTCCGGAGAGAAACCTAACAAGTGTATGGTGAGTCATCATAATTCTATTCAACTCAAATGATCCAACCAACACTTGCCAGACCCCCATAAACACATACCGCCAACTAGTATTGTTCAAAATCCCCTCACAGTCAGCTGTCTTACTTTTACTAATCTTTGCTTGTTTTGGAAAATATAAAGTTGTATTTATTGGTTTAATACGAGTCTAGTTTGTGCCATAATTGCAACCATCTGTTGAATTAAACACAAGCACATATTACAGTCCCTCAAGAGGGTTTTTCCCTCAAGAAGATACACGTCCATTGTGTCCAAAAACAAGACTGGACTTGCTTCACTGCTGATTACTTTTTACAACAGAAACCTTTATTTTGTTTTGGTTGAGAAACAGTTATGATTGTAATTCCTGTGTTTTTAGTGGAAGGTTAAAAAAGTGGAGATGTGAGCTGCTGTAAGAGCAGCAATACCTCGTCAGTATAAATAGATTTGTGGTTGTATTCTTTACAGGTAAGGCTCCAGTTCCACAAGTCAACACACTAATCAATGTCAAGCTGTCACTCCCCCGCGTCCCTTAGCAAATGGAAAAAGCCCTCCAACCGTAAGAATGATTTAGTCCAAATACACAATTAGTCCACAATTTGTGTAGGGCGAAGCCATGTTTATTTTCACGAGCACTCTGTTTTTTGAGACTGGATTCAGATCATGAAAAGCCAACACATATGGTTAACATAACCAAACAATGCATACACTTGATCCTTTTAAATGGGAGCTTTAAATGTTTAGCTGTCCCACAAGTATTAAGTGAGTTGGCTTCATATCCAAGCCAAACATGAGGAGAAATGTAGTAGTCTGGAGAAGGGAGCTACAGAGGGATAGTCGGTAACATTTGCTAGTCTTGCTCAATTCACGGTTTCACCCAAAGCCCCTGTCACAAGTGGTCCTCTTCAAGTTCAGGAACCCATCCAAATCCTAATTATTGAAAAACTGAGTGTGCATTATTGCTACAACACCTGTTTTATCTCCACGCTCTTTATTTTTTAAAGAAAAAAAATACAGGTCTTGTTTATTTTTCTAAGTAACAGTGGCTTGTAAAATTAGCTGAGGTGAGGGTCTGTTAATAGAAAGTTGTATTTGGCAGTTTTCTGTGGAGCTGTATTAGTAATTCATGTTGATTCTGAGTAATTCTGATACTTGTTAGTGCACATATGAGCTGAACACCGATTGAAGCCAAAAAGACATAAACTCAACTGTTGCTGCTGGTCTCCCTGCTTTGCGTCACTCCAGGGTATTAGTGTTTCTGCTTCCTTGGCTCAGCATGAACAAGACATTTGGAAGTACATTTCCCAACTGTTAATTCTACATTAGGAGTGTGTTGTGTTAAAGGCTTTCATCCGTCTTTTTTCCCCCGTCGTCGTCGGTGATGCTCTTTGGAGCGCTGTGCGGGGACTGTACTCACATTTGGGTCACACACAGAAAGTAGACACTGAGTGAATGTTTGCATGTGTATACGTTATAGGTGTATGCTTGAATGTGTCACTGTGAAGGTTTGTGTATGTGTGTGTTTTTGGAGATGTATACCATATGTGAGCACTGCAACAATTCGGCTCAGTGTGGACGAGCCACTGGATTCTGTCTGCGGACATGAGGCATTATGAAACTCTGCTACACAACCTAACCTTCCGATCACCCTCATTTTAAGCACACACACACACACGCACACACACACATTCACAGCCATGCGGTAATGTGAAAATGGGGATATTGTTTCCATTCACTCTCACAATATTGATTCCGTGTACAGTATGTTGGGTTGTAACACTTCTGCTTTACTGACAGAACATAAACAGAAATGTGAAATGTTTTCAAGCTTGAATCAACACATCTAATCAGTAGCGATGGAATGTATGTTGATCTAGGACTTCAGCAGATAAACTTGGAGGGCCAGAGAAAATAAGCACACTCTCTGTGTGTATTTGTGGCTGTGTTTGTGTTTGTATATAGCCTATATGGATTTAAGTAAGCACTATATACTTATAGGAAACCTAGTGTCTCTGTGCATTTGAAAGGGCATGCGTGCTCATGTATTTTAGTTGTGTCCATCCCAAATCCTTATTTTTTTTGTCTGAGCTTGTGTGCTTTTTGGCCACAAGCACCGATGCCTCTTGTGTTTGTTGTGCTCATGCAATAGACAAAGGTATTCAAGAATGTGAGCAATTCGTATAGAGGAAGCATATGAGACATTCTGTTTTAGGACCAAATGCTGTAGAAAAACCAGAGCTAATGCCTTTATTATCTTTCCAGCAGCAGATTCCAGCGGGCGCTCATGAAACGGAGCTCTCCTCACATCCAAACATAACACATCTCTCTCCTCTTTCTCCCTCTCCCTCTCTCTCTCTCTCTCCTTTATACATATACTATATCTCTTTTTCTTCACACAGCTGCACAGCATTTGCTTCATGCTGCGTCTTGGCAGGAAAAAGTCATTATCACAAGTCGTACCCCGACCCCTGCATCAGCCTGTCACAGTCTGTACCTTGCTAATATTTTAAGAAATTCTGCATTTAAAAAAAGTCAGTTCCTTCCATATGTAGACGGCTGAGTTTGTGGCTCTTAAAAAGTTCTGCTACCTTTTAACAAAATACGTTTGGTTCCCTCTTCCCCCGCCAATTAAAGCTAGCCCTGGGCTGTTGTGTAGGGCAAGCAAGCACTGAGGATACACGGGCGAAAAGGAAACAACATAATCTCTCTGCAATATCCTGTTGTGTTTCATGCCTAATTCACTTGTTGTTTTAGTTTATTACATTTTTTTCCTGTGTCTGCATAAATATTAAAAATATATCCAGCAAGAGTAGCCCTGACATGGTCCCAGACTTTTATATTGTTCTGCTTTGTCACAGGCCGGCCCCGCGGATTTGAAGTGTCTGAACACTGGTCTGTGAGCTATGAAGGTCAGAAAATATCCTCCTAAACCATGAAGCTCTCTGTGTGGAATGGACAGTGTTTACATGGCAGAGTGACTTCAGGCAGCAATACAGCTTTGTGCACTTTATTTGGTTTCTTTGGCGTAGGGTTTTTGGTCACATTTTTTTGGAACTATTTAATACAATAGTATTCTGTTAATGTTATTAGAGGAGGCTATGTTGTGGGATAAAGGGTTCAAGGCACGAAACCTGATTCAGTGGTTTCGCTGCATTCATAATTTAAAAGTAAGAATCTTATGGAGAAATAAAGCATTTTTAATTAAGAATTATGTATTCTGAATGACAAAGGTAGTGTTGTTAAGATGGTTAAGGCATCATTCAAAATTGTATTTTTGCACCTGGCTGAAAAGAAATGCTCATTAAGTTTAATGTAATTAAAGTAAGGTAATCATTATGCAGCATAACGATGTTAATTTACAGTATCATTTTCTTTTGTTATTTAATTATAGTTCCTTATTCCTTCTCCCAGTGGTCCTACCATTAATGTGATGTAATTGACAAATTATTTAAAAGCAAAAGAAAATTCCTCCATAAAAGGGTAGATTTACATACTTTAGTCTTACTCGTATGTACAGAGAGCCACCCACCCATTTCACAATGATAAAACACAGCCAGCATTAGCTGCTTAATGGGACCCTGTCCAAACACACACACACACACACACACACACACACACACACAAACACAGACAAACACCAACACACTCACTGACACACTCAGTCAAACCACTTGTTGAAGGAAAGTTGGATGTTAAGGCCTGCTGGAAAAAAGCGTGGATCATGGAATTTCCTCTTTTTTTCACTGGTGTGAAACCAGCAAACATATGTATTTAGATTTACTAGACTGATTTTTGGAGGAGAGTGGCAAAATCCCTCGGCAGCAGACATTTAGACATAGAGCGCGGGCCGGTGCCAAGATTGCGTGTGTTTTCAGGGGTAAATGGAGTCTTTTGTGAACAATCAGCTCAGACCAGGAGATGAAACAGGGAGTGCCATTAGCTAATTAAAACTGAGGTTCAGCACATGACCCGACTTTTCCTCTGAATGCCGCCTGAAACTGGAGCCGTCTGGGCACTGGGTGTGGGTGACGAGTGACGTTGATATTAATGTGTTTGTGCCCGTATGAGCCATTGACACTCTGGCCTGTCTGGACAACTCACAGGCCACAATCTCAGAGTCTAGCTTCTGAACCACGAGGCCCAACATAACCTGTAGTGAAGATGTATTGAGCTCGGTTCGCTATAGAAGGTCCCAAAGAGATTCTAAAGAGCCTACTGAAAGAGGCTCAGACACACATATAATTGTTATTTCTGCAAAATGTTGGTATTTCAGGAACTAGGGAAACTAAATGCTAAGGTCTGAGAGGTCTGTATATGGCTCATTGAAAGTAATCAGGGACAATAGGCGAGAAAGGGCATTGATTCAGCATGTCAGAAGTAACTGCATGCTTCGGAAACAGAGCTCCTAAACGCGATTTAGTTGGTACATATTCAAAGAGCTAATCAGGTCCAAATAAATACCTGTCAGAGATCAACTTATAGCACTTTATCTGAAGGTCCTGTGCCTCTGCTATGTATTAAATCGTTTTCAGAATGGACTTTGTCAGTCATTCCCCAGACAAATGAGTTCATCAGGTTGCTAGATAGTGTCATTTCTTTCTACAAACCCATAACCCCATCCTCTGGTTATCCCCCGTCTTCCTGTCAGGTGTGCTGTGCCGCTTGGCAGTCCGGTCGTCATGCTAATAGTAACACAACACTGTCCACATGTGATATTCGTATGATGAAACTGCTGGCGGAGGGGCTCTGCGACTGATGGTTTGGCATACGAATGCAAGCCCTGGATCGATGGATCTTGCTTGTTTATCTTGTTGAGTTGGCCAGGCCAACTTCTTGTCAGGCCGAAAAAAGTTTTCCAGTCAATCTTTTGCAGTAATGTAGTCAAGTGCTCTCCAGCACCCTCCCCCCCCTCTCTTTCTCTCCCACTATCTATCATTGAGATCTGAATTTAGGACCACTTTGATAGACTCAACACTTACTGCTCCTACTGCACCATCTGAATCTTTTTAGCTAGACACCACACTCTGTTGCAAGTGAATACTGATGTAACAGTCAGTTTTTTTTGTCCTTGTTATTACATATAGAATTGACAGAATTATTCCATGATGCTTGTAGAACATATGTTTAATATTTTAGCTATTCATTGACTAAGTATCCTTGTGATGTGCATATTAACCTTGTGATGTGTTAGGCTATAGCTAAATAATTAAAATATGATTAAAATTAAGTGAAATAAAATAAAACAATATTGTTTCATCAGCTTCATTTAAACTATAAATTCTGGTAAAATTATGTTATGTCTGTTGTTGACATGAACAGTCATTTCATGTCATTAAAAAGAGTGACCTTTTTAACAGGGAAAGTGAGTATTTATCCTCACAATCAATATATTGGTCTGAAAGACAAAAGTAAAAGAAAAGTTAAAAAGAAAAAAAAACTGTAAGCCTTGTGCTTTGATAGGTTAGAAATATGTAATACATATATATTTATTTAGAATGCTAACACTGAATGTTAGTATGGTGCAAAAATGTTCTAGTTTAATTCTTTTTTGGGGGATTTTAAAATTTAAAACCTTATATGTTTCAGTTGCTCTATCTTCCTCAGTCTGTATGATGCACATCATAATCAATAGGTGTTTAGTACGTTTTCATTGGACAAGTGACAAAATTAGGATTTGCGTATGAGATCTTTTTCAGCATATGTGCTGGGTGATCGTTGCACAGCATAATATTGGTATAACATGCACAATATAAGCAGTGGAGCATTTCTTGAAAATATTGTACACTGCTACAATGAACTCAAGTTATAACAGGTCTATAACTACCTTGCCTTCAGCTTCTAACCAGGTATCAAAGCATGCAGGATTTACTACATGTGATACACTCTAATTGCATTTGTCTGGAATGCAGTATTTTGAGTTGTCCTATTTCCTTAACATTTAATCACTCTCTGGTATCGGAAACCTGAAGACCCAGGGCTGGGGCTGGTTATACGCTGCACCGAGATTGTGTCATAATTGTGTCCCATCCAAAACCTTAATCAGTTTAACCTTTCTACTGAGCCAGATCAGTTTACTAATACATCGGATTGAAGACGCCGGGGTAGGTCTCCGTCATGTTCAGGGGGCTGCTGCAGGGATGCAAACCCAGTTTATGCAGCACAGAGAGGGAGGATGGATGGAAGGATGGCTGGAGAAGAGCAGTGGGATCCTCTTCTTGGGTCATGGGCCTTTTTAAAGATTATTTTTGAGCTTTTTAGGCTTTTATTTGTATATGACAGCTTAGACTTGAAAGGGGGGGAATGACATTCAGCTAAGGGCTGCAGGGTTGAGTCAAACCTGTGGCCGCTGCGTTGAGGAGTAAACCTCTATATATGGACGCCCATTCTACCTTTGAGCTACCCAGGCACCAAGGTCATGGGCCTTTATAGACTCCCTTCTACACCAAGTTTTCCCTGGTTTAGTGCTCAATAGTAGTGCTGTATGTCGTCATGGATCATGTACATTGTGGAGGTGTGCTTAACTGTTTCTTTGCTACAGTCAAACAAATAATTATAGCCAAAGTATATTTGTGGCATTTTACGGAGCAAATACATAACAGGTCCTTTCTCCTCTGAGGCTACCATCCTCTCCCACTCCTCCCATTCACACACTGGCCTTGTTTTGTGCCCAGGCACAATTTGTGCCACAGCAGCCACTCCGCAAACATATCCACCGAACTGGTCAGTTGGTGGTGTGTGTGCTGTGTGTGTTGAACAGAGGTAAATCTCTTAGAGCATCCAGATGTTTGTTTTGGTTTTTTGCTGACTTGTCAGTGTGACAGAGGGCACTGCATAGAAGCGAGTCCAGTGCAACATCTATCCCCTGCCGGCTTTACATCGCCCACCAAACAAGCAAACAAGAAGGACATTTATACACACCGGGACCACTTCTGCCTCAGGGCCACGCCACAACCCAAGACGACAGTATCCCTCCACCCAGCCAGACCCACGCTGCACCACACCAGACTAGGCTAGACCTGCAGCTAATATATACAGTACGAGTTGCTACCGTGCAAAATAAACCCTAAGAGAAGTATGGATAAATTATGTAGCGAAAGACGTGTTTACGTTTAGGGTGTCAAGTTTAAATTATGCACTGCAGTGTTCTGTGGTTAGTGTGCCGGGTTTAATTTGAATGTTTGAGAAAAGAAGTGAAGGGTGCAAGAAACGGAGCCAGACAGGCAATTCAGCTCCACTGATGTCATACCAAAAAAATGACATTTTTGCCCAGAATTCATCACAAGGCATTATGCATGACAAGTGATTTGGTATGCACTGAATGCGGAGCATTTTTTAAGCATTAGCACAGTGACTTCTAACACAACTCAAGTGTTTGTTACAATTTGACGAAGCTTTCCAAGCTGAGACCTGTGTGTGTTTACACTGTCAAGACCTTCAGTGTGTTTTCAAATGCCCACCAGAGGGTGAGAGAGTGAAGAGAGATCCAAATGGAAAGATCCGAGTAGAATATTGAGGCGTGGATTGTGGCGTTAAATGGCACATATATCAAAACAGTCAGTCTTTACAAAAACCACATCTACTGTAATGATTGATAATGAGAGAATAGGGAAGGGGGGGGGGATTAAAGAGATACAGAGGCACGGGAGTAAATATCTTTCGCAGTGGGACATATAAGGACACGATACACAGAATGATCCAATTACCCTATTTTATAATTGTGTGACCCAGCAGAACTGGCACTACAAAGACTGATATTTAAGTTGGGATTTACCTCTCCCCCGTAGAGGTTTACACCCCAATGATCTCTAACTATCTCCAGAAAGAAGCCCTTTCGCTTTCTGTTCGCTTTTAAAAACATCTGTTTCACATTCAGTCTTTTCAGCTTTGGAATTGGTTTAACATTGATGTAAAAAGGTTTATGCGGGGTTTACAACCAGATTGGTTCAGTTATTCGGGCCGAATTACAGTAGAAGTCAGAAGCCTTTAAGTCAGAGCATATCCTTTTGTTTTTCCTTTGTTCTTCCAGTTTCTCATAACAGTGATCTTTTTATACTGTGTCACGCAGCAGCTGTCATTTAGATCACATTGCATCTTTGTCAGGGGCAAAACAAACAAAACATCAGTATAACCAGTATTCCAATTTTATTCGGAAAGGAATTAAGCCAAGAAATATAGATCGGGTCATGCATGATTTAAAGTACAGCCAGGAAATGCATATTGTATATGGGGGAAATGGTGTCTTGTAATGTGCCTGCATTCTAAATGGAAAATTGTGTGGGAGTACCAGGCTGGGACTTTGACATGCAGCATAAACATTTACATATGTCTGATGAGAAATTTGAAGGAAATATTACATAAATATGAAAAAGTTTACCAAAGAATACCAGTGAATAGTGGGACCTCAGGATTTTTGCCGTCGGTGGGTTGCTTGAGTCCATCGTAATTGCACAGGAATGGGGAGTGGTTTTGTACTCAAACAAATGTGTTTTCCTATAGGATAGTGGGCACAGGCGTGTTAGTGTGGACTGAATTATTGAATATAAATAGAGAACCATATACTGAAATGTGGTCAATTGATTTATTGAAATGTGAATGAAAGGTGATGTGCGCGCTGAGAACGCCTGAGGCGTGATTTGACTTGTCACACTCAATATCCAGCACAGTCTGATATATTGCAACCAGCCACATCCACATAACTGGAATCTGGACCCTGAAACCCGCAGAGAGCAGAAAAGAACACAACCTTGGCATGCTGAGGAGTGAACAAATCTAGGGGCACCGTTGCACCACATTTCTTGGGCAGCTGCTTTTTTACCCAGAAGGCTTTGTGGTCTGGTCCCCCTCCAGAGGGTTGCACAAACACACTCTCTTCCCCTACACCCTGCTTGAGTCCTTATGCTGGTGTTGATCACAGTGCCATGTTGACCTATTGTTTAATTTTGCCGGCATGTTTTCTGTCTGAATACTATAGTGCTTCTGGCATCAAGGTATTTGGCTTGGCAACTCACTGGGCTTCTGCAGTGTTTATTTGTTATCATGTCAGAGTTATAGAGTCGCCCAGTGTATGCTACAGTAGGTCTTTAGACAGCTGTGTCAACTCTTGCCTTGTGTGGACAACGAATGGTTTGCCAAAAAGGGAGAAGGGCTTTTATTTCTTTACCTAACAAGTCTCTATGACAAAGGATCACTGTGGTATTCATTATGTCAGGTTGTTGTCACACAAGAATGTTCTACAAGCATCATAGAATCATTCTGTCACAAGAATTTGAAGTCAGTAGGCAAGCTTGAAAAATACACCCACCTTATCATCTGAAATCACAAAATGGGAATGCAACAGTGTCCCTGTTTGCATTTAATTGAAAATAAAATTGTGTACATTATTATGAAATATTTTCTGATCACAGCAGAAAAAGAATCCACACTAAATTAAATGATCCTAAAACACGCTTTGGTTTTCTGGATTGATACTGTTGTTCAGTGATGTGTTTTTTTTTTTATTATTATTATTCATGGATGGATAATGCGGTGTTGTGGCAATGTCCAAAGAGGCCAATTTCTTCATTGCCAGCAGCCTCAATAGACCAAAAATGAAATGCAATCACAAGACATGTTGCATTTTGAGTCAGTGATGTGACACATTTTCTTCTATTTTGGACAAGTTTCACTCTGGGACACTAAGGATATACAGTAGAAATAGACAAGGCAAGTTAAAGTAAATAGCCCTTTCCTTTCTTGGGATTTAGAGCTGACAGCATGAACGTATGCCCAGTACAGCTTCCATCATATGTTATAGTTGAATAAATGCCTGAATACAAAAGTTAACAATGCCAGACAGCTTGAGAGGCAAAGAAGGAGAAAATGGTGGACGTTGGTGATGATCCAGTAAAAAGATCACTTTAGAGCACAGTCCAATTATCATGTGTCTAATTGTCTAACAAAAGAGCAATAAAGTGAATCAATTAATTATAACGTTATTGTCATTACTGCCTGTTGCCGAATTGGTGTCTATCATCCCCTAATAGTTCCGATATGAAATGGAGTCGTGGAGCACGTTGAGGTATATAACACCCCATTGAAGGGCTGGAGCAAGAGGAGCTTATTGGCAGAAGGGGGTAAAAGAGAGAAGCGAGAGACAGAGAGAGAAAGCGAGTGTGAGAATAGAGGCAGGTGTGAGTGAAAGGTGCTGGACAGATTGAAGCCCGGGTGTCAGAGGACGCCGTAGCTCATGGGCCCGTCAAACAGGATCCTGCATTGACTGCCAGTAACATCATTCCAGGCGCCGGCTCGGAACACAGATCATGTTTAGGATTTTCATTGCGTAACCCCCAGTCTGTCTTTTTCATGGCGGGTTCGGATTTCTTGAATGGGTTTATAATTAATGCCTTGATGGTTACTAATGGCTGTGGCACTGGACCCTTTGTATTGCATTCTAATTAGCCATTATAAATGGTTAGGATTGGTTTGTGAGAATAAAAACTTTCATGAGACAAAGTGGTGTGGCTCTTTTAGAAGCCTTTCCCTGAATGGGCGGTCACAGGATCATGTAAAATAAGACAAGATATACTGTCCCCGTAGGGAAATTTGTTCCTTGTGTCTCCTCACTAAAGTGAACACCCCAAATCCCTCTCATATCCAGTGGTTATTTAGCCAATATTCAACCCTTAGTGTACAAAAAAACTTCTCATCTTTCAATCTTCAAGTGCTTGCTCTGTTTTGCAAAGGAATTAAGAAATGCCCCTTTCAGATTTGCAACTAATATAATAACAATTAAAGCTCTGGAAAGAAAAGAGTTGACACAATGACCTCATTCTTACTATGTCAGACCCAAAAACATTTCCATAACACTGCTAATACGACTATTGTCACATTCACAAAAAGGCTGCAACAGCACAAGGTTAAAGGTGCTGTAGGTAAGATTGCGAAGATCCAGGACTTAGCCAACAAATTTTAACATCGACAACTTCTCAGTCCCTCCCCCCTTTCTGCTAAAGCCCAAAACAATCTCCTAAGCCCCTCCCCCCATAAGGGAGAATTAATGCGTGTGCATGAGCAGTGATTGACACACAGTTAGACCCCCCCGACCCTGATTGTTTTTTTTTTACCTGCTTCATGTAGTTCTACTGGAACATAGGGTCAGTTTCAGCAAATATGACAGAAAGTTAGTTTTATAAGTCTTACCTACTGCACCTTTAAATTCAAAGAAAGAAACACTGTAGTTAGTGTGTGATTTAATAATAATTTCCTCTGTTCAAGGAAATAAAATCACTTGAATAAACCATGATATTGTGTCAATAAGCCAATTTTTTAAGAGAGTTTTCTCGTAGCAAATGACCAATAAAGTTTTCATTGGTTGTTTTATTCCACTCACAGTGCAGGGCTAAAGAGGTAAAAAAAACTTGCAAAATCATATTAAGCATCAGCCAAGTCCCAACTACTTAAAATATTAAGACTTTTTTTTATTTTATTGATATTTCCAGTTTTTCCTAAATGTTTTCTATACATACATACCTGTGAGCAAGTAGGAATTAAATGACTCATAACCTTCCTGGGTGCAACAGTATAGGTCTGTATAAAGTAGGCAGCCAAATTCCAAATTACCTAATTAATCATAACATTTATTTGTAAATTCATCTCAGGGCAGCTAGAAAAAAGAGGTTTTTGCACTCCTGCTGTGTACCAGAGGCCAAATATCTTGTAAACACTACAGTCCTGTCATGTTTGAATAGAGCCACTATGGAGACCCATAGTATGTGCAAATGCCAAAGAAATCTATACTGATAGTTGTCAGATAGATGAAGCCAGCAATGCAACAGATTCCATGTCTGAAAAGGGCTTAAAAGCCTCAATTGTGCAAACTGCTGTTGTAGTTCTGGTTTTGTTGCGTCCAAATAGTGTCCTCTCTCACTCAGAAGCATTGATATGAAGGTGATCAGAAACATAATCAATTGTTTGTTAGAAGTAGAGTCAAAGGGAGTTGTACAGTTGACCTGTGTTCATTAGTTGAGTGGAAAGAATGTGTGTAAAAAATATTTCTTGATAACCCAAGCCTTTGCCCAGAAGGAAAATGTGAAATGTTGAGGCAAACAGAGGAATTAAGCTGAAAGTCGGTTTGGTTCTCTGCTAACTCTAGACGATAACACACAAGATATATCCTTTCCCCTGTCAGTCCGCTTCATCTCTTTGAGAACGTGACCCTGTTTTCCTTTTTCCCTCAACCTGGTGAACCGGTAAACCCCAGGCTGCCCGCTTTAAGAGGAAATCACATCTTAGCTCTCTAATCTGATGCAGGGCTGCAGAGCTGGTAGACATTTGAATGAAGGCCTCTGAATCACAGCAGGTTAAGTGCTTCCATGAAGCCTCACCATGTTGTTGTGCAGCCAGGCTCACACTGTGCCAGGCCTCCTCCACAGGAACAGGGGTTCAGATCCATCACTGCACTTCCTCCTCAATCTCCAGCAAACAGTCTGTCAGAGGAACAAAACAGCTGGGCAGGCTCATTATGTGAGCAGGCTCATTTAGTCATCATACCAATGCTTCCTGCTGTGCCAGCCACGTAGTTTTTAATCTGGCCCCCAAACTATTCAGGCCTGAGTGCAAAATGGCTGTTAAGAACAATTTCTTTAGTCATTTACATGACTACTTCCTCCCACCAATTTATCGGCTGAGCTCTTGCTCTGCCCGCTTGTTCATTCGCATCTGGACAACACTCCCTCGCTTTTAGTCATTTGCTGTGTGTGCTCATATCTTACCATTCATAACTCAAGATTTTTCAAAAGTGCAGGAGGCAGGGGAGAAAAGATGATTTAAGGAGAAACAGCAATTAATATCTCTCCTGCTCTGAGACAAAGAAAAAAAAAGAAGTTTGCCCCTATCTTTTGATTCAAATTGAAGCCCTATTCGCAACAGATGAGGCTGGCTGCTAGAAGGGTCCCGCTTTGCAGTGGAAATGATATGTGTAAACTATGTAATGCGAATGTTTTAGCCAAGCTGTGTTCAATTTTGTATCCTGACGAAGTGCATGAGAAACCTGCCTCTCTTTAGCTGTCTCGTTGAATCATATGGATATAATTTCATCCATTTACGTTTTTCTGCTCTTTGCTGTGGTTGCCACAGGGCATTTGGAAGCAGGCAGATTAAATGCACATGTTCCTCCCATCCGCAGCCAGGGCACTCTGCTCCGCAGCCTTCCCTCCGAACAGATCCTGAAGTGTTGGTGGTTTTCCTCGTTGGTCAGGGCAGAGAAAGACACCTTGTGATAAACCAACTTATTCCCTCAAACCCCTTTTTTCATACTTATAAAGTTATACAGGCTGCTTTCGAGCATTGCCACTCTATAACGTGTTTTTTTTGGCAGTGTTTTCCACCAATACCCTTTACTCTTCATCGTGTCTGTCAGGCTTGGCCGTAAAGGAGCCTGGATGTATTAGGTAAAACTAATCACAGTGGAGAATTTGTGGAGGCTTTTAGGATCTGAGAACCTTTTTCTTTTATTGGGCAGGGGGGGAGGCGTCTCTCTGACCATGAGTAATTGTGAATGTCATGCTAGTAAGCAGCCAAACAGTTGAATCCCATCTCCCTATCATTAGTCAGTGGCCTGATCTACAATTACTGCCCAGGGCCAGAGAAATATACTAGTGCTGAAGGAGATCCCCTCGCATATATAGCAACCCTAGAAAAGCTTGACTGTTGGGGGAGAAAATCCTGGATTTTATCTTGGTGAAAAAATTACTCCTGTAGGTGAGGTTATATATATTTTTCCAAAGAGAAGAACCTCCACCTTACCTTTGATTATCTCCTCTCTCTGCATTTCTCTTCCTATGTCATTCATGAAAGCATCAGATTTCTGGCCTACATGTCAGCAGCCATATTTCCTCCCGACACCCCTCCATAACGGCTGGTTTGTTTCCATCATCCACAGCTCCTGCCGGTTGCTAATGAGCCGCCGCATTTTGAGGAGAGGCGTACACTGCTGCCTTTTAGCCCCGACACTGTTTGGCCTTTTCCCTGCCAGTCAGGAGTCATTTCCCATGAAGGCCTCAGGCCCGCCGCACCTCCACTAGCCTGCATGCTGGGCCCATAATCTGTCTGTTGTGATCAGCTGCCTGTCCACCCTTTCAACCCGCTCTCGCCCCCTTCAGCCATGTCAAGACCCCACTGTCATCCCGAATGTTTACCAAGCTACTGAACCCCCCTACTCAAAAGTGAGACGGTGTCAAACAGGGCTGAAATCCCTCCACGCTGCCAGTGCCGCTGCACTCTTGCAGTGATCTGCCGGTTTACCTTAGACGGAGGTTTCAGAGAGGAAAACTAAACATGTTTAAAGCAATTAATGTCATTAGCGCTGTCTAAACTGTTTGCAAAGATAATATCAAAGGTAAAATCAGTCCTGTGTCAGAAGCCTCAGCCACCACAGCTTTATGTTTGTACCACTTTAACCTATGTGTTCATTTCTTTCTAAACCGTTTATATTAGGCAACTCCTCATCGATGATATAGGGGAACCTACTGACATATATGCTTTTTTAACATGCAGATATTATTTTTAGACACTTTTAGGTCAACCAGTTGGCATCGAACCCATAACACGGGATGTATAACGGCCACGTGTCACCTTTACCAAAATAAGACAACATACTGCCCACATCAATACTGTTAAAACAATTTTCTTCAATAACAGGAGCGATGCTGAATTTAACTACACAGCACTGCTTGCATCAAATACAAAACCTAAGTAGGTTTTTGACAGTCCATGAACTCAGTGAAAGAAGTCATTTTAACCATCAGATTGGCCACGCTAAAACATCTTACTGGAGCATAAAATATTTCATGCAGGGTTCTGGGTAATGTCCATGCCTAGGGGTGGCAGTGCCTATTGGTTTCCCAGCAGGCAGGAAAACCTCATTCTCAGCCGTCTCCCTGCTAGTCCAGCTTCCAGAGTAATAATACGCTCTACACGATTAACACGGTTTCCTCCAAGGACCCGTTACTATAATTTAGCCTCAAATTTGTATTGCGGAAAAGAAAGCAATGAAAGAGTGATTATTCCCTTATACATAAATACACACATTTAGCACGTCAATAATAGCTGTGTTTGTTTTCCAAACTCAAATTCTCGGCGCCGCATTTCAGCAGTCAGCATGGACCGCGTCTGCCATGACTGCTATGGCAGTGTAGATGTTCCTCTGCTCTGAGATTTTTATTAAACTTTCCCACCCTCACTGCGTCTCTCGTTTCCATCCGAAACATTTGATTGGCACGACTTTAGAATAATGTGTTTCCGCTGTACATCACTGTGCAATGTGAACTCCTAAAGACATTTTTCCATGATTGTATGCTGAAGCCGGGAACAAATGTGTTTGTGTGTGTGTGTGTGTGTGTGTGTGTGTGTGTGTGTGTGTGTGTGTGTGTGTGTGTGTGTGTGTGTGTGTGTGTGTGTGTGTGTGTGTGTGTGTGTGTGTGTGTGTGTGTGTGTGTGTGTGTGTGTGTGTGTTGATGAAACCAGGGTGAAATATTTTATTCATACTACATTCCGGTCCTGTCCTGTGCCTCACTGTTACTTTTGTGTTGCTGTCTGGTCAAGAAGTCAGTCATGTCGAATGTCCTGAGTATCAAAAACTGTCACATTTCTTTTTTCAAATCATAACTTTGCTCATTTTAAATTGTGTTTAATCTAGGGCATCCAGGATCTTATATGGATGATGATGATGATGATGATAATGATGATGATGATGATGATGCTTTTACTGATACTGATGCTTTCGAGAAGTTTGGCTTATAAACTCAAGCAATGTATTGGCATTAGCGATACCCAACATTTCAAGCTTTGTTCTCTCTCTGAGGCATTATTAAGAGCCCATCCTATATTGTTGGTGCACATATGCTTGCCCAGTTTTGTTTTCAGTACAATCAACTTCACAAGCTCAGTTTCAATTGTTAGTTTGTAGCTTGTTGTAAGAAAAAAAGTGGACAGGAAAAAAAAGCATCTGTCTGATCATGTTAAAATCATGCTTTTGTTTCCAAACTCATCAGCTCAGAGGTCTGACAAACTGCAGGAGCTGTGCGTTTGTGTCGCCATAATCGTGCAGATTAAGACTCTTACTGAGCCACACAGGCACATACACCCACAGATCAGCCTAGTCACCCAACACGGCTCTACCATGACTGGCTTAGGTTTCGCCTATATTAAATGGAGCCTCGGTGAATAGAAGGCCCTGCCTGTACTGTGAGAGTGAATGAAGGAGCCCAGGGATGAGTATTGAGCGTAGATGAAGCTGAAGGCCCATTAGAAGAATGGTGTCACTCTCTCCTTAGCCGTAACCCGACCTGTTGTCAGCAGGCTTTACTAAAGGTCAGGCTACAATGGACAGTAGAGACCGCAGCACCTCCACAGCAGTTTGTCAGTGAAGTTGCATTTGCACTGAGGTCAGATTAGACCTTTGCAAGAAGTTGGTTTTAGGTAAGATTTATGACTGAGGAAGTGGTTATTTTAGAAGATATTATACTTATAAGATATTCTACTTATTAACTTAAGAGTTTAAAGTCGCAGTAGTTGCACCATGCATGTTTTTTACCAGACTCAATGCCTTCCTGGCGCCCGGTTTCTCTCATATTTAGGTTCTTGACGTATACTGAATAAAGCCGTCATTTTTTACTCCATCATCGGTCTAATTTGTCTAATCTTCGCATTTATTCAGATGCAAACAAGAATGCACAAAAGAGACTTTTAGTTGCTCTGGTTCCATAGTTCCTGGAACATTTTGGCCAAAAAGGGCTAATAGTTTTTCTTCACCAGTTTATGCAGCCTATTACTCTTCATGGAGTGACCTCTTTTCCCATCCTCCCCACCATTTTTTGTCTCTGTACTCTTTTGTCTCCACCTGACCTGTGCCTTATGTACCAGTCGTACACGCCATGCATCTGAAGTCCTTATAGGGTGACCGGCAAGTGTACAGAAGAAAGATGCTAACATGAGCACGTCATCTGCTCCTATTGTTCCTATTGTTCCCTGTGACAGTCTCAATATATTGATGCTGCTGAACACTTACATGAGATTAATCCTAAGTAGATATAAGTAGCATTGAGCTATGCTTCCCATACTACTGTACACCCTACACTTTGTGACTCTTTACACAGCAGCCCCTGTAGGGGGTCTTGACATGGACCGCCTAATCAACCAATCAGCCTTGTTTTTTGCTTAAGAGCAGGAGTGGATATGCGAGAAGCCTCATGAATCATTCACGTGTTAACAAATCTGTGGTGTTCATTGGCTGAGTGGTTCGGATCAAATGGGCCAAGCTGGGTCGGATATGAGTCTGTTTACAGTCACTGTCACTTGTCAGTCTAAGGCACTATACACTTCAGAACACTTATCCCATGCTATGCATTACAGCCCATTAACCGCCGCTGTACGGCACACTCCAGTTTCCCCTGCAATTTAGACGCAGCGTGAAAAATAATCAGATTCAAGAGCCATGGAAAAAAAGGCTCACGATTATACCACCCATGTTTTTAAGCATCTCTCACTTTTCCATAGCTGGTGAATATGTGGTGTAGAGTGAACTCCTCCAGCTGTGCGAGTGATCAAGGGAGTATGGGAAAGAGTGGGACAGCTTCTTTCTGAGTCACAGACGTATCCATATACAGAGCCCACATTGTACCAGACTATGCCAGCTTTACACTGATTGATTTCTTTTTCTGTGTGTGTGTGTGTGTGTGTGTGTGTGTGTGTGTGTGTGTGTGTGTGTGTGTGTGTGTGTGTGTGTGTGTGTGTGTGTGTGTGTGTGTGTGTGTGTGTGTGTGTGTGTGTGTGGGCATTTGTTTATTTCCTTGTGTGGGCCTGTGCATACCTGCCTGACTGTGGTTGTCTTTGTGCGTGTGTGTGTGTGTGTGTGTGTGTGTGTGTGTGTGTGTGTGTGTGTGTGTGTGTGTGTGTGTGTGTGTGTGTGTGTGTGTGTGTGTGTGTGTGTGTGTGTGTCTTGTGCTGTCTTCCCTCCCCCGCAGTTTGAGAGTTGTAACAAAGCGTTTTCACGTCTGGAGAACCTGAAGATCCACCTGAGGAGCCACACAGGAGAGAAGCCGTACCTGTGCCAGCACCCAGGCTGCCAGAAAGCTTTCAGCAATTCCAGCGATCGCGCCAAGCATCAGCGCACTCACCTGGACACGGTCAGAAACTAAGTCTCTGCTCTGTCTAACCTCCCAATGCTTCACCGTAGTAGAATAATGTTTAACCTGTCTCGGGCCAACAGTTAAAATAGCCTGGGTGGTCGCTGTGTTGCGGAAGGCATGGCTGCATGAAATTATGGACTTTAAATGTTTGCATGTGTCGGATACAAGCTGCATTTAGTTTCTACCAAATCCATTCAGGTATTAGATTATATGCAAAATGAAAATATAAGTTGTCAAAGAACTAGCAAGCTGCATGTGTGTGTGTCTGGTGTGCACTCACACTGTTTCCCTCCTTCACTTTTACACCAATATTAAAAACTGCACTGCTGTCCAAGTCACAATGCCTATTTCCACATCTTGACAGTGTTAGACTTTTATTTGCTGTCAGTCGGTGAGCAGTGTGGCATTCTCACTCTCTCAACGCTGGCAGTGACACGCCACAGATCATTAAATGATCAGTTCCATTAGGCTGAGTCGCAGCTTGGGCCGTAACAGACTTGGATTGGAGCTGCAAGCTCACACAGAGCTTCGCCTGTTTCTCTGACCTGTATAAATGGAGGGAAAGGTTGAGTCAGCCATCGCTGCCACTCGTCATGTCTTAGTAACCCCAACCAATACCTCACTTTATCACCATCCACATGGCAACACAGCGAGGGAGTAAATAACTTGTTTTGCTCAAATGATGTACTTAAGTACCATTAAGGTATTTGTTCGTTCTCACACTACAAGGAGCTACAAATAATATTTGAGCAGTCCTTAAAAGGTGCGCACGTACCAGCTTCAAGCCAATCAGCCTAAGCAATAATAGAAGTCAATCATAGCTCTGGAAATCAAGGATATTATTTAGGATAGGTCTTTGAAGGAGTCTTTCAAAAATGTAGCCATAAAACTAAGAACTTCAATTAGCGATTAGATTATGTGAATCCAGAATTAAGTTTTTTTTAACGTAAATTGTATTCTGCTTCCTTGTAGCTATATTCATTCAAGTCAATTAAATTTTATTGATATACGCCAAGTTCACAAATTAGTCTCAGAGTTCTTTACAATATGAGCAACATACGACACCCTTTGTCCTTAAACCCTCAATTAGATCCCATATGTATATTTCAGTAAAGGAATAAAACCCTCCAAACTCTTCAACTCAGTCTAATTACCATTGAAAGATTTTTTTTTACGATTATTTACGAGATTATTAACAAATGATTGTAAAAAATTAACAATAACAAAATTAAAATGAATAGGTTACTCGTAAGTTGTATGGCAACAGTCAATTTGCTACAAGGGTGTCTCTTTTTCTTTAACATGATGGAAAGAACTTGACCCTTTCCCCCCCCCCTGCACTCTACCCTATGATCAGAGGTGCATTCAGGCTTTATGAGTACTTAAAAAGCCAGAGAGAATAAAACATCAGTGATGCTGAGCAAGTAGGAAGAGAGCCGTAGTGGCACACAGTGAGGCTTTTTTAAATCAGTAACAGCTCAAATTCACCACTTTCTGCGAAACTTGAATTGAAAGAGATATTCATTTTAACAGTATTTTTATAATATTCATATTTCCAGGATATCTTCCCCCTGTGTTCCTGTATTGGCCAGCCACCAGTGCTTTTGGTACACATAATAGTAAATCACTCAGAACCTTTACTTCAGTCGAGTTTTGAATGCAGACTTGTGTTATTCTATCAGTAAGGGATTTTCCTCCTCCAGCCACTCTTTCCACAGTAGGGCAAATGATACAGCTAATCTGGGACCCTGATGCTTATGGCTTCACATTAACACTCCGCTAAGGCATTCGCTGTGCCTGCCCGCCCTGCCAAAAACACTTTGAGGGAAAATCATTTTCAAGCTTTAATGGTATTTATTCAGCACAGAAGTTGTGCTTGATTTTTTTTTTTTTTTTACTCAAGGTTCTGCGCTGTATTGGGTGCGTTGCTTGACAAAACAAACATGGCGGAGATGAGTGGCACTGTAAGAGCCTTGTAATAACAATGGCTTATTTACAGAGAAGGTCGAGGTATGGAGGCAGAGCTAATAAAGACGCGTATCCCCTTACACTTTAATGGCCAACCTATATTTCTGAGGATGAAAAAAATGTTTTGCCGTGAGGGGGAAAAATCCCTCAATCAGCTAGCTACATGCTATATTTGCTTGGTTAATGAGAAGAATGTGAAATGATTAGGAAACTCCATGACAGTGCAGTCATTTTACAGATGGCATGTCTGTTTCTCTAATCTGTCGACATCTCCCTCCTCACAACCAGTCTGTATGTCAGCATACACACTGACACTCAGTACATACTGACCGTATAGAGTAACATTACCAACTCTGTACTGGTCCACAATATCCAATGTAGAAAATGTCCCATCACAGTCCTATTTTAATTGTGCAGAAAACAACTAACCATGTCCTGCTGTATTTTTTAAATATTAGCAGAGTGTTTTACATACATTGTCGAGTATTGATATTAATCATGTCACATTGATGTTGTCGGTAAGAAAGAGGGTTCCTTACTACACTGGGAGAAGAAAACGAGGATAGACCTACATGCAACAGCAAGTGAAACAGCACATAGAGCATCTTTAAAGTCCTGAATTTAAATTAAAACGCTACATGGAGATCATTTCATATTGAAATATTTTATAACGAAATGTTCTTTTTTTTCTTTTTCATGCTTTTTTTCCTCTTCTTCAAATTCTGTCATTCTCAGCTGAAAGGTAGGACTTTAACTTTGCCTTTACTTCAACAGATTTTAAACTTAGTGTATAAATTGTGCTTACTCACACCCTAATTTCCCCAATTTCTGTCATCTGTCAATTTCTGTCATCTCAACTGCCAGACTTTTTTTCTTGTGTCTCTGTCCTTACAAAAAAGTGAATTTGATGCATCTACACTTTAACCGAATGTGAAACATTTTTTTTTTCTTCTTTCTGCTTGTAGAAGCCGTACGCGTGTCAGATCCCCGGCTGTACCAAGCGCTACACAGATCCCAGCTCCCTACGCAAACATGTAAAGATCCACTCGGCCAAAGAGCAACAGGTGCGTAGAAAGGTAAGACACCTTCTACAAGAGAGGGATGGAACGAATAGATATTGAGATAAAATGTTTTCCTGTTGTAGTAGTAACTGATCTGTTAGACTTTTGTCCTTTTTTTTAACATCAAACAAAATGTAAATGGACTGTTTTTATATAGCACTTTTCTAGTGTTAACGACTACTCAAAGCGCTTTAACATAGTACAGAAACCATTCACACACATTCATACACTGTGGCCGAGGCTGCCGTACAAGGTGCCACCTGCTCATCAGATAAACATTCACACACATTTACACTCCGATGGTGCAGCATCGGGGGCGACTCGGGGTTCAGTGTCTTGCCCAAGGACACTTCGGCATGGAACTGCAGGGCCAGGGATCGAACCACCAACCTTCTAATTGGCAGGCGACCTCTCTACCACTTAGCCACAGCCGCCCCTCAAAAGAACAGAAAGATGAATTATACGTCTCTAACTGGAAGATGACAGTAAATTAATTACATACTATTAAACTACTAATTAAAAAAAGGGGGATATTATCCATCACGTTTCATTTTTCATAACAAATCCTAGTGGGAACACATACATATATGTTACATGTTATTGCTGACCCCTCACCTGTCTTACACTCTCATTATGAGCTGCTTCCATCAGGTCGACGTTACAGGGTCCCAAGTAAACATAAAAGATACCTCAACAGATATAAAAACGTATTAATTTCTATTCAGTAAATCTCCTAAACTCAGGCCATAAGGTATGAGGAGGGGTGGAATGTGTTTGTACTGACTTTATTGTTTGCACTTGTGTTGCACACTGTATTGTATGTACTTAATGTCTTGTGTCTGTCCATGTTCATATATATTATATGTATTTTTATGTGGCAGCCTTTTGTCCAAGACAAATCTCCCTTGGGACAAATAAACAAATCTTGATATTGGTGGCTTTGCCTGCGTATCATGTAGAGCACAGTGGCCTTTCAGCATGACTTAATTCAAGTACTGTAAATACGGTAGGGTTACAGGTTTAACGAACGGGCCAGCTCTGATGTACATTATCCACAGATCCATCTAGTTGGTTTAATTGAGGGGTTGGGTGGCCGGGGGTCTAGTAGAGGGGTGTCTTTGAGAATCGCTTTCCCAACAATAGATCAGGTTTGACCACATTTCATCGTGTTCGTGGTCAAAAGCCCATTCTTTCCCTGACTGGAAGTGGGTAAATAACAGAGAATGGGCTCATTGTTGTGGAAGGGGCTGGATAGTGGCAGGCTGGATGATGTGTTTCTTTGCTTAGCGCCGTAAAGGGAAACACATGTGTGCTTGTAGCATTGTTAATAAGCTGTACTGCGGAATACCCCAGTGGCCAGATGTTATGGACAAATGTCAAACAAACGCTCTTACTCCACTCTTGGAACGGTCCAGAGAAAAACTGTTAGGAGTGTCGCTGTGGGGAGAACAGAGCCCCAATTACATGTGATGAATAGTTTGCAGGGCCCTCATAAGGATCCCCAAGAGGACAAGCACATGCACATTTATTGACATACAGTATCTAAGTGTGGAATCATAACATGGATTATGCCAGCTATAAAATTCAATCAATCATCTGTGATTTAAGTGGCGGAATATGCATAAGGTCTTAAAAGACGTAAGTCACGCACAGATAAAGCTGTTATCTGTCCACTAGGCTCATCGCTGTCGATGAACTAAATGGTTGTGATAATGCTGAAGAATGTTTCCAACCACAAAATCAAAATGTGGAATTGATTTTCATTGTGGATGGATGGATGGACAGACAGGCAGACACAGAGAGACAGATGGACAGATTGATAGGGTTGGAATGATGATGAAGAAAAAACCTTGGTGGACAACATCAACTTTGTCATCTGTAACTGGAGCACTTTGTTATAAAAATACACTCGTACTGGTCCAAATGACTCACAGCAACACTGACAGGTTTTTAATGCCTCTTGGCATCATAAAGTTATCACTTCTTAACTATTATACGACGAAATATCTATTATTCAAGATGGTTAATATCACAGCATGATGACAAAACCAAACTTGATTTACAATTTTAACAGATGATGATTGATTTCCTAATGAACTGAACCCACGTTTATTGGATTCAAAGATAAGGAGCCTGTTGCACAGCTGTTCTTAAGTTCAACCTTAGCCCAGTTATAACGTGTTTACTAAGAGGAGATTTACACATTACTGAATTAAAATGGGATGCATGTTCTTTGTGAAGAATAAAACATTATAAATACATTGGAATGAACTAAATAAAAGAGGTTGTACTGCACAAATACTGCCAGGTTTAATTGAACCGACTGATTAAGCTACGTTAGCCTGATAATATATAGCAGTTAAACCCTTGAAATTGAAGAATCAAATATGATTGATACATCTGTTTTAACACTTTTGTTTTATCGTAATTGCATTGTTGTTCAACATAATTAAAGAACCCAGTGCAACATGTGTTGTATTAGTTTGTGGACAACAATGGGCGTCTATGGTACAGAATAATTAACTACATCAGGCTTTTATGAATGAATAGTAAATCTACTGTAGCAGATCATGTCCACTGCTATTGTTTGTCCATAAAGCATCATCTGATATTGGAGCCAAAGCAGATGCCATTGAGACCTTTCGTAGATTCTCCTTTCTCCAGTCAGTGTCTTGATTCTGGCACACCATGGTGTGTTATACACTGTTGGTTTGAAATGCTTTCTCTTTCTACCTACGTCTGATCATCAGCAGTACTGTCCCAGTCCCTGTGATGAATTTACAGGTTCTTTGAAGGTAAATCTCCTGAGTAAAGGAAAGATGTGGTTGTTAGTACAGTCCTGGTGTGTACCTCAGCAACTGTAATCTTTTATTACAGAGAAATCCACTGATGTACACTACAGAGGTCAGCTGCCCCACTGATCCATAAGGCAGATGTCCGATTTCTCCAACTGACACAAGTTTCCTTAGGTTTAGGTTTCTTCTGCGTGGCCTGTGATCGACTCTCCAGTTGAAATGTGTCTTCAGTTGGCTCCATTACTGTTGGCAGTGAGAGAAACAGAAGCAATCTCGCATTGGCTCTGAGTTGGTACAGGGATCACTTACCCGCAATGTCCAAGGCCAACGCGTGACTCAAAAAGGAGCGTATGATCTTTCCTTTGGTTCCCCCTGACTGACAATGTATTCTCATTTGCTGAGTTACTGTTTCAAATTAACATTACAATCGCATTAGTGCACAAAAAGAGTTAAAAAAAACCAACCACACCCCACATGGGGTCCAGCCTACAAATAGACAAAACTGAGCCTGTGCTTTGTTCTGAGGTTGTGTAATCTTGCAAACCAGATGGAGTTCTCTTTAAATGACTCAACATCACTTCTTGTAAACATTTGTTTTGTTTATTCTTATGTTTGTGATTGACAGCTTCGGCCCTGTCCTCACCTGGAGCAGGACGTCCTGAGTGACTGTCTGTCCATTCAGCACCTCCAGAGCTCCACCTCCTCGCAGCATCTCTACAACGGCAAAGATGGCCGTTCTCCTGGACTGGGCCAAGACATCTTCGCAGGTGCACACAGGAAGCTGCTCTGTCATCTATCACCCTGATTATGTAACCTCTTCCCCTTATGAAGGCATTAAGTAATCTAATACGCAGCAACAACTCAGGTCTCTAGTCTCTCAGTGTTCCTTCCTTGTGTTTCACATTCTCATTTTCTCCCAATTCCTCAAAATAGATTTTCTATTTATAGTGTTTTAACCATACTTCTCTTATGTCCTATTACAGAGATGAGGTACAATACAACTCAAAGGGACCTTATACCCTAGTATTTGTTGTAGCACTTTACATATTATTTCCAAAAAAAACATGTGAGTAATCCACATCAAACTCTCTCCAATGTATCTGACGTCTATGTAACTGCTTACTATTAAACTTGGGTGTAGTAAAAAAAAGAAAAATTCCTTGAGAATTTTTTTTTAGTTGCAGGTATCCAAGGCACACCAAGCTATATTCGTTTCACTGCCCATTACTTAAATCTCTGGTCATATTCAGCTGTTTGGAAGTGACTATTGTATGCTACCCATTTGTATCTTTCTGTGTTTTCTACATTTTTTCTATATTTTAAACCACAAATATAACGTATATGCAGGTATTTCATCAATATTGAGTTTAAATTTCTTTTAACACTTTTCATATGTTACACTTTCACAACACATGCTAGAATGTAAGTTAATTATGGCATAAATACCTCTTATCCTTTGCTTTTGGGCTTAAATACAACATATGATATGACACCATTAGTAGCACCAGCCTCTGTGGTTGAGCAATTCAAAATGTGAGTGAAAGAGACTGGCCATGTCTCAAAATATTGATGAGCCATGGAGTATTTGTTCCAAAACAGAAGAACAGGCCAGCAAGTGAGGTCTGACCGCCAGCAATCCCAACACCTGGCAAGGCAATCACCGAGTCATGGTGGTCATCAACAGCCATGTCAACATTCCTGCAGATGTATTAGGGAGATTTTGTGCTTTCAGGCAGTAAAAATCATGCTTACGGCGCCTTTGGTCAAACACAAACAAATTACACCACTATAATTTATCTTTAATTGCTTATACACATTTCATATCAACATTTTAGCTGCTGGACTCTACTCTGTTATTTAAGTTTAGAAGGAAGTTTCTTTGGTTTGTATTTCACAACCATATCATGTTAACCTGTCATCTTGTCATACAAAGGCTGCAAAAACCATTACAAACCACTGCAAACGGAAACTTTTGTTCATCACATGTGGCCTTTAAACTTCCATTTTTCTAATTGATGAATTTGACCGCCACCAAATGTCAACACTACTTTGGATTGGGAACAGGAGAGAGATAAATCGATTATAACAATCTTAAAGACAAGAGAAATTCCCCGTTTATGAACACATCTGTCCTTGTTTTCTGCCTGTACCCCATCCAGGCTCCCTGTTGCTCTCTGTTATTGTTGCTGGAACTCAGCGCACCATTGACGACCATGAACGCTCAACTTGTCTTTGAATGTCATACCGGGGCCTCTGAGTCTTGGCTTTTCCCCCTCTGTTTCTGAGTGGATGTTGCTTGCTCTCTTGTTTTAAATGGTTTAAAGCCCCAAGGAGCTCGCTCGTGAGCCGATGCCAAAGCATTCAGGGATGCAGTGTTATTCAAGGCCAGCAAAGATGTTGCAGGTTGGCATTCAGGATCCCCATTTACATGAGCTTCACTTTGTTGCAGGCCCAATAGGATGCATGGAAGAGGTGGGGCAAAGTGGGCAGCTATCCCATCATTAACACTTGTGGAGCAGAAAATGAGTCATGCTTCCAGGCAGAGCTAAACTTGTTTTCCTGTTCGCCGGTTATAAGTCTGCACTTATTCACATGGCTGCAGCGAGACTTACGAGAAGCCCCTCTCTGTTTTATAGAGCATAATTAGAGTGTTCCCTGATTAACCAGAGGAAGCACTCATCATAGTTTTAGTGCAGAGGTTTACATGCTCCTGCTATTATGCTGAATGGCCGATATACCTCTGCATATTCCTCTCACACAGAGCGGTCTCCCTGAACTCGACCAGAGGCACTTCAGAGCCAATAAACAACATCTTCAGAACATAATCCTCTACTAACCAGTAAAGAGTGCCATCAGATCCTCTCACTCTCCCTCCACAAGGAACTAGCGATGAAATTGAGGCAATCACAGCCATTATTTGTCGACTGTTTTGCCGGTCTGGTAGCAGATGTTGGGGCTAAAGGGGAAAACATTTAAGGTCTGTGATTGATGATTTGGGGGTAATGAATCAAGCTTGTAACCATTTCAGAGTGCTGTCAGATCAGGCCCCAGCATGCTTCCACTTGAGAACAGCTGGGCCTGGAAACGGCAAAACCAGGAGCACCGATCTTTTCCCTTCCTTTCATCTCCTCCTGTCCTCCCCTCTTGTCGCTGGTGAACTTCTCAAGACAGCGCGCCACTCTCCTTGTGGATGCTGGGAAAGAAATCAGACAAACGGAGCAGAAGATGGAGAGAGTAGATTTATTGTGTTGGGAGAACAAGTGGAGATCCAGTATAAGCTCTCTTAACAACAATCAGTGTCTAGTTCTTGATTTCACTATGATTTCTCGTCTCTCTGGAGTAACGTTTTGAGATTAAACCAGTGGAAACTTGTCAAGGCAGCTGATGGAAAGGTCAGATGTTTTACAGCAGATCTGTTGACTGCTATGTGCAAGTGCTGCTCCAAAGAATGGTAGACAACATGCACAATGTGGTGACAAATTGACACAGATTTCAGGAAAATTGTACTCAAGCAGATATGGCTGAACACAAGCTGCTTCCTAAATGAAAAGACATACAGTATACTTATTTTCCCAGTTTTATACGACTGCAAAAAATGGCTATTAAAACAACAACAACTACAAAACATGACATTTTAAGACATCGACTTGGGCATTGGAAATTTATTATGGCCATTTTTCACTAAGAATAAAAAATAATTATTAATTGCAGCCTTAGTTTGCATTCTGAATAGGAAAAATGGATCAGTGTTTGATTGAAGTCCACAGCTTGAAACAGTAGAAAAGTTGGCAACATGCAGCCAGCTTCAGGATAAAATAATGCCCCCCCCCACAGTCCACTGTGTCAACAAAATGTTAATCAAATGTGATTTACAAATACTCAATGATTGAATAGTGAAAGACACATTGGACATTTTGGAACAGAGTCAGGAAATGATACTATTTTCTTTTATTCTGCACATCTCCAGCAGTGTGTAAGACATTTTAAAACAATGACACTGATACAGTACAATGTACATACATATGTGCACATGCAGAAATACATGACATATACATCTACATGTACTCACATAACCATAAACGTGAGTGTCAGCATGCACAATCACACGAAACAGAGGCTATACAGTAACCCTATTCCCCCTTTTAAATTCCCTACTGTTTTAAGTCACCGTTCACACACATGTAACATTTTAGTTTATTATTGTGTATTAAGAACAAACAGCTGAAAGGACAAACAAAGCCAATCCCCGCGGCAGCACAAAACAATGTACCCTAAATTACAAACAGCGCAAACACAGAACATTTTCTTTTACAAAGCTCTCTGATTGGATGAAGGTTGTCAAAACAAAATCCCGTTGCCATGAAATGGCTTTTAATTTGCTCAAAGCAAAGATGGAGCGCAGGGCCCTAGAGTTTATTTGGCACATTTACCGAATTAGCTTTGTTTGTCTTTCAGGCCTGTACCCTGGCTCCAGCACCCCCCATCACAGTGCCCCAGTGGAGCTCCTCTCCCCTACCCCCAACCCCACCTCCGTCTCCACCACGGACCTGCCCTCCCGACAACACAGACTGGACCGGGACCTTGGCAGCCCTCATCACCTGTCCCCACTGGCTGCCATGGACGGCACAAGAGACGGGTGAGTCCTTCATGGATGTATTCAGCTTCGGAGATGCGTCATGTTTACTCTGTCCCTGTTAAAGTAGGCAGAGGCAGGACATATTAAACCTGGTTAATGTGTACATTTTCGCGATTAATGAGCGGAAAATCCAACCAACAGTCATGTCACATTCACGTCTCATGACCAAAACTTCTTCTGGTCGGCCTCTGCAGTAAAGTCATGTGACATCCACAGTCATTAAGGTTAAACTTCTCTAGCTCAATGAACAAGAACATGAACACTTTGTCTCAAACAAAACAGAATACATTTACCATTTTCACACATTAACAGGTTAGCATGCGTATAACTCTACAAACACACACAGGCCAGTTGAACTTTCTTCCTCTATACTTCCTGCTGACAGTATTATGATCCTCACGCTGATTTTGACCCACTGCGCTTCCATTGTTTTTCACCTATTTATCATCCTGAATCAAGGCAGATCCGCAGGGCCAACCCAGTTAGATCATGTTAGGTTAAGCCTCTCGGTCCTGCTGACAAACCCTTTTGGCTGTTTTATTGGAAAGAAACTCAACTCCACAACCCCTAAAGACATCCCTTGTGGGAAGAGGGGCTGTGCTGGTCACCACAGGGTCAATGTGACACATCACCAGCTCTATTTCTGGCACTGGACTCGGTGTTCATAAGGTCCCCCATCTCCACTGGATAGGACAGCATCAGCGCGATGACCAAACCGCTTGGCCGGACATGATTCACACTTTAATGAGAGTAAACTGTGATAGGATCATCGTTTGGTGTTTATGTTCTGAGCTGTTTTATCCTCAAATGACATGAACCAACACATTTGAAGACCGAGAACATTACCAAACAATTCCCAAATCTACTCGTTTGAATTGTTTTACAGACAATCAGACACTTGATTTGTTGGGGTATGATACACCAAATACAAACAATGTCCTGCATTAAATTATGCCATCTTAAAAGGGGCTGCATCTTCCAGATAATTGTGAAAATAAGTTCAACTGGGGATACTTTAAAAGAGAAAGCAATAACACACAAATTCAGTATTATTTTGTAAGTGTGCCAGTATTGCTACATCTTTGGAAAGGAAGAAAATTAATCTATTCAGTCCTGTTTTAATTTTCTTGTAAATTTAATGAAGAAATGTATTGACTGTAAGGAGAATACGTGGATTGTTGAAACAGTTTTAGAAAGCTACCTCTCACTTTAGATATTAGAGTATCCAAGTGTGTGTGTGTGTGTGTGTGTGTGTGTGTGTGCGTACGTACGTGCGCGGGTGTGTGTGCATGCGTGCGTGAGGCACAGCATGTTTCCTATTAGTGCACATGATTTCCCCCCAGAGCCAACAGAGCTACAGAACGCGGGTCTCGTCAGGAGGCCCAGTGTGTACTGTACTAAACAATGTGCCGAAAACCAGGGAGGTAGAAAAGGAAAACAGTCTTTTACAGTTTAATAACATTGAGAAAGAGTGGATGGAATCAAGCATCGTAAACCCTGTGTTACAAAAGTTATTGTGTTACGTAAACATGCTTTCTTTTAACTCTGTGGTCTGCTCTATGGGTGTCTGTATGTGTATATACCCTTTTATGGGAGTGTATACAGCATAGACGCGTGACAGAATGAGGTTTGATGCCTTTCTTACTCTAAGAGCTGTGCATGCATTTGTACTCGTATGTGTGAGTGAGAGGAGTTTACATATAGTTATCCAGGAAACACACATGATTGCATGTGATTGGGGTGTGAGGCACAGCAGACTGCTCGACTTCCAGCACAAACAGTGCAGCAGGCCGGCGCGGCAAAACCGTCTAGATGTAAACGTCCGAGCGCCACTCAGAGACGCCAGGTCGGCCTGGAAGCATCTGGGAGGTGATGTGTTGTTTCAAGCCTTGAAAGCAGGAGGAGAACGCTGTCGAAATTGCGTTGCGGTTTCAGTGCCTCTTTCTCCGCGGCATGCACAATTACCAGCGCGAGGAGAGAAATGGAAAGTGAAAAGGACCTGAGTAGGGGATGCTGTAACAGCGGTTACACAGGCAGGGTGACATTATTGGATGTGAGACGCGGGACTGTTCCTTTGGTTTCTTGATGAGGAACATCTGAACATTGTGTGTGTGTGTGAAAAGGTGATTGGTTGGCAGTGAGAATCCCCTTTTTCCTAACATATGTAATTTAAGTGCCTATTATGCCATATAAGTAATCTCCCGTGTTCCTTCCCCACCTTAAGCTCCTACATACTTGTGACGTGATGACAATGCATTAAAATTGCAGCAATTTCCAAATTTACAGATTTCATCAAATCAAGATGTTTGACCTAAAAGCAGCCATAAATGAACACACACACATACTGTAGTGCCATATCTGTTCATCACACAGTGTGGACGGAGGGCGGGGTGAGGAGTCAAAAAGCGAGTTGTTGCAGGGGACCTGCAGTACAACCAGCCGGGCATGAAACGTCTACTCACATTTGCCTGAAGATGGAGCATTTGATTTACATGTTTAAAGCCTTGAGTATACAGGCTGCTGCCAAAGTCAATATCAGCGCCGCACTTGTTTTTCCCAAACGGTTTAGCAGGACATTAAACATTTTGACAAAATTATCAAACTAACCTGCCTCTAGTGTGGCAGCCTCTGACCTCATAGCTAAATGTGTTTACTCTGGCTCAAATGGGCCATTTAGACTCTTTTTACTTTGTAAATACCAGTGTCATTTTTCTGAAGCTAATATTAAAACATGCCAGTTTAAATACATTTGGCGATCGGCATGGCGCGAGTGCTTGTGTGAGTGAGAGTGTGTCTGTAGGGCCTCTCTCATAGAAATGACTGTTCGATCATGGCGGCCTGTGCTCACAGAGAGATGGGTGGTAAATGTTGTCATTCACTGCCTCAGCCATATGTGGTTATATAATTGCAGAGGGGAGAGTCTACAGCCTTTACCTGCTTATTGATATTAGAGCCCCTCTGCAAATATTAGTTTGAGGTGGTTTGATACCTCAGCAGTGATTGACACAGGCTAATTGAATTAGAGTGGCGGCACAGAGCTACATTAAGAGTTCCTGCTCTGATGGGGGACGTTCACGGCTCGTAACTCTACACTCTCTGTCTTCCAGCCATTATCATTCTACAATGATCCAGAACGAGTGTCAGTCTCACAGCCCGAACAGAAACATTTTTGAGGTCGTCGCTCATGACAGTATGTGGTCAGTCACTCATTTTGTGGTGCTCGGTTATTAATGTGTAGTCTTCAATTAACCCGACTACACAAACGGTTAACTCGCAGAAAATATTTGCATGACTTACTGTCAAATTCCTCTGGGAAGGACTGTGATTAAAGACGGATCCTTTGTGTTGAGGGCAGTTATCTTTTTCTTGGACTAACGGGGGAGCTTTCGGGGGCCCCAAAAAATATCCCAAGCCCTGGCTGTGCTCTTCACACTGGGGCCTGCAGGGATGGCTTAGCTTTAGATTAGCTTTAGCCAGGATGCTGTAGTCTGTCTCTCAAGCACAGCTTTAGCTTGCTAACCAGAACCAGAAGTGTTCCCACCGATCTGCGCCAAAGAAGCCCCCGTCATCCATCAGAGGGGCTTAATGGTCGGCGAGATGAGAGGCGAGGCAGAGGGTGTTTGTGGAGAACGTTAGGGTCTGTGGAGGACAGGGTCTGATCCTCGCTCCCCAGTGGGACAGTTAGCTTCAGGTGGAGGAAGACTAACGAGGAGCAGAGCAGGACTGCTCATGAATCTTTAGGTTTCTTTCCATCCCATCATGCCTCAGTACAAAGAGCCCAGACTCCAAGGGCAGCTTCTCTTTAACACAAGAGTGCATCAACATGAAGTAATGTTTCTGGACAATGGTCGCAGTCAACGTCCGTGTCCGCATACCTGAACACAAGTCATTTTGTCTGGACTTGTGTGGCTTCAGGGCAGCAAACAGTCCAAGTTGGAAGTCCTTTTCATCTTCTTGTTGTAAGATCGGTGTTTAGTCATGAACTTCTGTGCTGAATCAAAACTTATTCCCAGAATGACATCAGCGTTCCCATATTACTCACAGACACATTTACTGGGCCACTCAAGTCAAAGTCAGCTGTGTTCTCGCAGTGAGCAAAGAATGAGGTCTCATAAACCTTCTAGCTCATCACATCCCTCTCCTCCCGGCACTATCGTCATGCAATAAAGGTCATGTCCATCTGTTATAGTAGACAGGACACAAGGGTATTTTACACATCTGTCCACACTCTCTCTGACCTCCAAACCTTCTGAATATTTATTAAATTTAGTCCATCAATCTGATCGCCTCACCTTAAAATCCCCTCCAACTCAACCTTCAGGAATCAACAGGTCAGCGGTCAAATCCCCCTTTCATTGCAGTGGGACAGGAGTGGGTGGGCTGGCTGGAAAAAGCAGTAGTGCATGATGGTCAGTGAAGATGAATATCAGGAGAGAGATTAATGTGACATATGAAAGATTCCCCTCATACCTTGAGCCTGAGTTGCTAGCAAGCTAGAGACCAACGAGAGTAGGGCCGGGGGCAGCTGGCAGTGATTAGCTTATGATTCACTTTAGCTGCACATAGAGGCAGCTTGTAAAAATATGAACAGTATAACTGTTTCCTGAGTTTGTGCTGACAGCAGCTCCTGGGGGAATGCTGGTCTCTGGAAGGAACACATGGCCACGCACTGGGCCAGTGCCAACCCATGGATTAGCCACGCTCGCTAACAGCTAGCTTCTCCAGAGCTAGACTAACACAAGGTGCCACACAAGCTTCCTCAGTTTTGTAGAGATGGACATGGTGGTTAAGTGCAGTCCATATACGATCAAACACCTAAATGTAATACCCAGATTAACATGTTGATGAGTAGTAGACCGAAAACCTTCAAAGTAGAACAATTGTGTTACCCAGCTGTTTCTCCCAAATGCTTCAGTCCTACTGCATCACCTACATGTTAATGTTAATTCTGCAGAATGTGAGATTTGGAGAGTCCCTCTTTTTTTTCAAAGTTATTAATTAGCAATGGTGTCTGAAGCATTTAGATATTTGACATACCAGCAATACCACACTATAAAAATATCCCATCATAAGTAAAAGTGTTTTTACTTGAGTAGTAAAAAGTATTGGTAGCTAAATGTACTTAAGATATTTAAAGTAAAAGTCTTCATTAGGTGGCAAAATGGCCTCTCTCCATGTTATATTGCATTGTTGGATTATTATTACTGATTATTTAGCTGGTTGAGATGGAGTTTATTTTATGACTTTATATATATATATATATATATATATATATATATATATATATATATAATATATATAATGTTGGGTAGTTCAATCTTCAAGAATACATCATATTTTATAAGCTGTCAATTAATTGAATGGAGTAAAAAGTAGTTTCCCTCTGATATTTAGTGGAGTAGAAACATAGAGTTGTATAAAATAGAAGTACTCAAGTACCTCAAAACTGTACTTACAGTAGGTACAGCTTTTAAGTTAATGTCCTGAGTTACTTTCCACCACTGGTCGGTATAATAAAAAATCCCAGATTTAGATGACCGATTACATATCATTATGTGTTCATTGGCTCAAGGCCTAACTGTCCCCCACATTTCATGGGACCCATTCATGTGTTTATGAGACAGGCAAACAAAAGGAAGACATACAGGAGCAAAATCGTGACCTCTTTTATAAAGAGTAAAAAAGAGTATTACAGTTTCACGATGATCTCAATTGATGAAGTCAGAAACACTGGGGGCCTAAGCTATGTCCTGCAGCTCTGTAATGTTAAATAAATTCAGCATGGAGGCAAGAACGAGCCGCAGCTTCTCGCACTTTCATTTGACATCGTTTACCATCTTCCTTCATCGGCCGCTCTCTGCCAAATGCCCTTCACAAAGCCACTGCCAGCTACTGAGTACTGGGTTTGACGTCCCTCATGCATGGAGCAGTAGATCATATAGTAGGCTCCAGCCAGGCCAGCAGTGAGCAGTCATCTGAGGGCTCGGCTGCCTCCAGCAACACTCTGTCATCACATTCATATAGCGCTTAGTGCAAACCATATGCTTCCACAGTACAGCGGTGCATAGTAACACAGCAGCAGTTTATGTGTTGGCATTCCTGATATGCAGTCTTGAGAGGGTACTAAGTAGCTGTTGAGTATTTGGGAAGGTGATTGGCCAGCTCTGTTTTTAAATGTCGGTCTGTTGGCTAGCAGTCTAGATTTGGACCATGTTGCCGTTCCATTAAGTTAATGTCAAGTGTACAACATTAAGTCATTAGATCAATGGTCTTTTTCAGTTTCTTGTTAACTTTCACATTTAACGTTTAAGTGGTTCTTACTGCTCCTGGCTAAATATGTCACCTTGATCTTATGAAGGTGTGAACAAGACGCACATTAAATAACTTTTATAGCATGAAGACTAGCCTGGAGAGTTATACTAAAATGTCATAGTATAGTATGTTGAAAAAGTCATAGTATATCATGTAGAAAAACACCATTAAAAAGTCATAGTATAATATGTCGAAAAAAAGTGATAATAAGTCATAGTATAGTATGTTGAAAAAAGTGATATAAATGTCATAGTATAGTATGTTGAAAATGTCATAGTATAGTATGTCGAAAATAGTCTTAGTATAATATGTCAAAAAACGTGATAAAAAAGTCATAGTATAGTATGTCGAAAATAGTCTTAGTATAGCATGTCAAAAAAGGGATAAAAAGTCATAGTATAGTATGTTGCAAATGTCATAGTATAGTATGTCAAAAAAGTGATAAAAAAATCATAGTATAGTATGTCGGAAAAAGAGATAAAAAAAGTCTCAGTATAGTATGTCGAAAAAAGCTTTAAAAAACGTCGTAGTATAGTATGTTGAAAATGTCATAGTATAGTATGTTGAAAATAGTCTTAGTATAGTATGTCAAAAAACGTGATAAAAAAGTCATAGTATAGTATGTCAAAAATAGTCTTAGTATAGCATGTCAAAAAAGGGATAAAAAGTCATAGTATAGTATGTTGAAAATGTCATAGTATAGTATGTTGAAAATGTCATAGTATAGTATGTTGAAAATAGTCTTAGTATAGAATGTCAAAAAAGGGATAAAAAGTCATAGTATAGTATGTCGAAAAAAGTCATAGTATAGCATGTCGAAAAAAATTATACAAAAAGTCATAGTATAGTATGTCGAAAAAAGTCATAGTATAGTATGTTGAAAATAGTCTTAGTATAGCATGTCAAAAAAGCGATAAAAAACATCATAGTATAGTATGTTGAAAAAATTCATAGGGCCCTATCTTGCACTCAGCGCAATTGCCTTTGTACACCGACGCATGTATCATTCCTATTTTGCACCCCACGCACAGCGGACTTTTCCCTCCACAGACGCACGTCGGTAAATTAGGGAATGTATTTGCGCTCCCGGGGGCGGTTCAGCGAAAAGAGGAGGCGTGTTCACATTTTTGAAAACCATACATAATTACAAAGAAAAATATACTGAAAATGCGCTTCAGGTGTTTGGATAGGTCAGGAGACATTTTACAGTACAATCCTCAAAAAGTCGCAGCATTCTTTGTGGCTTGTTGGGTTTTACACATTTCCATGAATCATGGATGTGTTGATGACATAAATGAGGAAATATTAGAGGACTTAAGGAGACATGATGTTGAACTACGGTGTGATTGGACACTCAAGCGGAATCTGGTCCGGGAGTGGCAATGCGCGATGCACTCCTGATGGAGCGGGTGGACGGAGATGGAGTGGGGGGAGGAGGAAGCGGCACAACAGGTGCAGGTGGTGCGTTTGGAGGCCTACGCTCCTTGGCTGCAGCAATCCTCTCCAGACTTGAGGAGATGTGTCCGAGAGGCCGCAGCAATATCGCCACCCGGACAAGACGGGCATTTATTACTTTGCCCCATCCCGGACAGCTCCCGCTGGCGTGCGCCAAACAAATCCGCCGTCATAATAGCAATCCGCCATGGAACAAGCGTGCCTGCTCGCAAAGGGAATGAGAGATGACGCTCTGATTGGTTATTTTCCGTTCACTCACACCACACCTAACTACCGCTGGACCAACCCATTTAAGATTTGCGTCGGGCGCAGGAGTCATTTATCCTGCCGGTATAATAGCAACAGCGCCCGAGATCCGCCCACAAAGCTACTTGCGTTTTGCGTTTCACACTTGCGTTTCAGATCGTTAAAATAGGGCTCATAGTATGTCGAAAATGTCATAGTATAGTATGTCGAAAATAGTCTTAGTATAGTATGTTGAAAAAAGGGATAAAAAAGTCATATTATAGTATGTCGAAAAAAGTCATAGTATAGTATGTCGGAAATGTCATAGTATGTCGAAAAAAGTGATGAAAAAGTCATAGTATAGTATGTCCAAAAAAAGTCTTAGTATAGTATATCCAAAAAAGCAATAAAAAACGTCACAGTATAGTATGTCGAAAATGTCATAGTATGGTATGTCGAAAATAGTCTTAGTATAGTATGTCCAAAAAAAGCGATAAAAAACGTCATATGTCATAATGTCCAAAAAAGGGATAAAAAAGTCATGGTATATCATGCTGAAAAACATGATAAAAAAGTCATAGTATAGTATGTTGAAAGAAGTCATAGTATAGTATGTCGAAAAAAGTGATAAAAAAGTCATAGTATAGTATGTCGAAAATAGTCTTACTATAGCATGTCAAAAAAGGGATAAAAAAAGTCATAGTATAGTATGTTGAAAAAAGTCATAGTATAGTATGTCGAAAATAGTCTTAGTATAGTATGTTGAAAAAAGGGATAAAAAAGTCATAGTATAGTATGTCAAAAAAAGGGATAAAAAAAGTCATAGTATAGTATGTCAAAAAAGTCATAGTATAGCATGTCAAAAATAGGATAAAAAAGTCATAGTATAGTATGTCAAAAAAGACATAGTATAGTATGTCGAAAATAGTCTTAGTATAGTATTTTTAAAAAAGGGATAAAAAAGTCATAGTATAGTATGTCGAAAAAAGTCATAGTATAGCATGTCGAAAAAAATTATACAAAAAGTCATAGTATAGTATGTCGAAAAAAGTCATAGTATAGTATGTCGAAAATAGTCTTAGTATAGCATGTCAAAAAAAGGGGTAAAAAAAGTCATAGTATAGTATGTCGAAAAAATTATACAAAAAGTCATAGTATAGTATGTCGAAAATGTCATAGTATAGTATGTCGAAAATAGTCTTAGTATAGTATGTTGAAAAAGGGATAAAAAAAGTCATAGTATAGTATGTCGAAAAAAGTCATAGTATAGCATGTCGAAAATGTCATATTATGTCGAAAAAAGTGATGAAAAAGTCATAGTATAGTATGTCGAAAATAGTCTTAGTATAGCATGTCAAAAAAAGGGATAAAAAAAGTCATAGTATAGTATGTCGATAAAAGTGATAAAAAAGTCATAGTATAGTATGTCGATAAAAGTGCTAAAAAAAAGTCATAGTATAGTATGTCGAAAATAGTGTTAGTATAGTATGTCAAAAAAAGGGATAAAAAAAGTCATAGTATAGTATGTCGAAATTTGTCTTAGTATAGTATGTTGAAAAAAGGGATAAAATAAGTCATAGTATAGTATGTCGAAAAAAGTCATAGTATAGTATGTCGAAAATAGTCTTTGTATAGCATGTCGAAAATAGTCTTAGTATAGTATGTTGAAAAAGGGATAAAAAAGTCATAGTATAGTATATCGAAAAAAGTGATGAAAAAGTCATAGTATAGTATGTCGAAAATGTCATAGTATAGTATGTCGAAAATAGTCTTAGTATAGTATGTCCAAAAAAAGCGATAAAAAACGTCATATGTCATAATGTCCAAAAAAGTGATAAAAAAGTCATGGTATATCATGCTGAAAAACATGATAAAAAAGTCATAGTATAGTATGTCGAAAGAAGTCATAGTATAGTATGTCGAAAAAAGTGATAAAAAAGTCATAGTCTAGTATGTCGAAAATAGTCTTACTATAGCATGTCAAAAAAGGGATAAAAAAAGTCATAGTATAGTATGTTGAAAAAAGGGATAAAAAAGTCATAGTACAGTATGTCAAAAAAAGGGATAAAAAAAGTCATAGTATAGCATGTCAAAAAAAAGGATAAAAAAAGTCATAGTATAGTATGTCGAAAATAGTCTTAGTATAGTATCAATCAATCAACTTTATTCAAGACACAGAGGTCCATAGAGACAACACAATACATATATATATATATATATATATATATATATATATATATATATATAAAAAAAAAAAATAATTATAAAACAATACAAAACATTTAAGAATGGTGCCGATGAGGCATCATTTATAAAAACATATACAGGCTTTGAGTCCAATGTTTTCAAAAGCAAGTTGTATACCTTGTGTCACTCTTAGAAACATCAACTATGGACACAATGATCATATTCTTAGACCCTGTCAGTCTGCACATGAATCTATACATAAAATTTCTTAAAACAGCTTTAAAAGTGGGGACATTGTTAAACACAAACATTTCACTGGCACTACTCTCCCTAGGAATTTTAAGCACAATTCTCAGTGCATCATTGTAAGCCACTTGAAGTTTTTTCATTTTCGACTCTCTAAAATTACACCACAGGTAGGCAGTATACAGTGGAGTGCAGTAGCTTTTGAAGAGTGAGATTTTTACATCAGGGCTGCACATGTGGAATTTGCGTGCCAGCATGTTTGCCTGCCCATACAGTTTTCCACACTGACGCTGCACATCATCATCAATACATACTCTTCATCTCTTATCACATGTCCCAGATATTTAACTTTCTTTACAACCTCTAGTGGTTCACCTGCCAATGAGAAAGAAGGATAGACACTTCATATCCTCCTTGGTTCTGGCAATCAGTACCACACTCTTCATAGAGTTAAATAGTATATCAAACATTAGTCCATATTGAGAACATATTCTAAGAAGTTGCTGCAGGCCAGCACTAGAGGGAGACAGTACCACCAAATCATCAGCATAAAGCATATGATTAATGAGACTATCCCCCACCAAGCAGCCAGTTCTACAGCCCTTTAACTCCCTAGATAAATCATCCATGTACAAATTGAATAGCAGCGGAGACAGAATTCCGCCCTGCCGCACTCCATTTGAGACATAAAAGGGGGTTGACAAACTCATCCCCCACGTGACTTGCATAGTTTGGTGAGAGTACCAGAACTGCAGTATCCTGATTAAGTATGTCGAAAAAAATGATACAAAAAGTCATAGTATAGTATGTCGAAAAAGGTCATAGTATAGTATGTCGAAAATAGTCTTAGTATCGTATATTGAAAAAAGTAATAAAGTCATAGTATAGTATGTCGATAAAAGTGATAAAATGGTCATAGTATAGTATGTCGAAAATGTCATAGTATAGTATGTCGAAAATAGTCTTAGTATAGTATGTTGAAAAAAGGGATAAAAAAGTCATAGTATAGTATGTCGAAAAAATGATACAAAAAGTCATAGTATAGTATGTCGAAAAAAAGTCATAGTATGGTATGTCGAAAATAGTCTTAATATAGTATGTTGAAAAAAGTAATAAAAAAGTCATAGTATAGTATGTTGATAAAAGCGATAAAAAAGTCATAGTATAGCATGTAGGAAAAAAGCGATAAAAAAGTCATTAACAGGGCGACCTCTAGCTCACCAAGTAAGAGCATTCGCCCCATGTTGGCTGAGTCCTGCAGCGTGCAGGGTTCAAATCTGACCTGCTGCCCTTTGCTGCGTGTCATTCCCCATCTCTGTCCCCCTTTCATATCTGTCCACTGTCCAATAGAGGAAACCCCCAAAAAAATACTTAAAAAAGTCATATTATTAGCGTGTCTAAAAAAGTGATAGTATATCATGCTGAAAAACGTGATAAAAAAAAGTCATAGTATAGTATGTAAAAAAAAAGTAATAAAAAGTCATAGTATGGTATGTTGAAAAAAAACATTAAAAAGTTATAGTATAGTATGTTGAAAAATGGATAAAAAAGTCATAGTATAGTATGTTGAAAAAAGGATAAAAAAAAGTCATAGTATAGTATGTCGAAAATAGTCTTAGTATAGTATCAATCAATCAACTTTATTCAAGACACAGAGGTCCATAGAGACAACACAATACATATATATATATATATATATATATATATATATATATATATATATATAATTATAAAACAATACAAAACATTTAAGAATGGTGCCGATGAGGCATCATTTATAAAAACATATACAGGCTTTGAGTCCAATGTTTTCAAAAGCAAGTTGTATACCTTGTGTCACTCTTAGAAACATCAACTATGGACACAATGATCATATTCTTAGACCCTGTCAGTCTGCACATGAATCTATACATAAAATTTCTTAAAACAGCTTTAAAAGTGGGGACATTGTTAAACACAAACATTTCACTGGCACTACTCTCCCTAGGAATTTTAAGCACAATTCTCAGTGCATCATTGTAAGCCACTTGAAGTTTTTTCATTTTCGACTCTCTAAAATTACACCACAGGTAGGCAGTATACAGTGGAGTGCAGTAGCTTTTGAAGAGTGAGATTTTTACATCAGGGCTGCACATGTGGAATTTGCGTGCCAGCATGTTTGCCTGCCCATACAGTTTTCCACACTGACGCTGCACATCATCATCATCACAAAGGTCATCTCTTATCACATGTCCCAGATATTTAACTTTCTTTACAACCTCTAGTGGTTCACCTGCCAATGAGAAAGAAGGATAGACACTTCATATCCTCCTTGGTTCTGGCAATCAGTACCACACTCTTCATAGAGTTAAATAGTATATCAAACATTAGTCCATATTGAGAACATATTCTAAGAAGTTGCTGCAGGCCAGCACTAGAGGGAGACAGTACCACCAAATCATCAGCATAAAGCATATGATTAATGAGACTATCCCCCACCAAGCAGCCAGTTCTACAGCCCTTTAACTCCCTAGATAAATCATCCATGTACAAATTGAATAGCAGCGGAGACAGAATTCCGCCCTGCCGCACTCCATTTGAGACATAAAAGGGGGTTGACAAACTCATCCCCCACGTGACTTGCATAGTTTGGTGAGAGTACCAGAACTGCAGTATCCTGATTAAGTATGTCGAAAAAAATGATACAAAAAGTCATAGTATAGTATGTCGAAAAAGGTCATAGTATAGTATGTCGAAAATAGTCTTAGTATCGTATATTGAAAAAAGTAATAAAGTCATAGTATAGTATGTCGATAAAAGTGATAAAATGGTCATAGTATAGTATGTCGAAAATGTCATAGTATAGTATGTCGAAAATAGTCTTAGTATAGTATGTTGAAAAAAGGGATAAAAAAGTCATAGTATAGTATGTCGAAAAAATGATACAAAAAGTCATAGTATAGTATGTCGAAAAAAAGTCATAGTATGGTATGTCGAAAATAGTCTTAATATAGTATGTTGAAAAAAGTAATAAAAAAGTCATAGTATAGTATGTTGATAAAAGCGATAAAAAAGTCATAGTATAGCATGTAGGAAAAAAGCGATAAAAAAGTCATTAACAGGGCGACCTCTAGCTCACCAAGTAAGAGCATTCGCCCCATGTTGGCTGAGTCCTGCAGCGGTGCAGGGTTCAAATCTGACCTGCTGCCCTTTGCTGCGTGTCATTCCCCATCTCTGTCCCCCTTTCATATCTGTCCACTGTCCAATAGAGGGAAAAGCCCCAAAAAATAATCTTTAAAAAAAAAAGTCATATTATAGCGTGTCTAAAAAAGTGATAGTATATCATGCTGAAAAACGTGATAAAAAAAGTCATAGTATAGTATGTAAAAAAAAAGTAATAAAAAGTCATAGTATGGTATGTTGAAAAAAAACATTAAAAAGTTATAGTATAGTATGTTGAAAAATGGATAAAAAAGTCATAGTATAGTATGTTGAAAAAAGGGATAAAAAAGTCATAGTATAGTATGTCGAAAAAAGTCATAGTATAGTATGTTGAAAAAAGGGATAAAAAAGTCATAGTATAGTATGTCGAAAATAGTCATAGTATAGCATGTCAAAAAAGGGATAAAAAAGTCATAGTATAGTATGTCGAAAAAAATTATACAAAAAGTCATAGTATAGTATGTCGAAAAAAGTCATAGTATACTATGTCGAAAGAAGTCATAGTATAGCATGTCAAAAAAGGGATAAAAAAAGTCATAGTATAGTATGTCGAAAAAAGTCTTAGTATAGTATGTCGAAAATAGGGATAAAAAAGTCATAGTATAGTATGTAAAAAAAAGTAATAAAAGGTCATAGTATAGTATGTTGAAAAAAAACATTAAAAAGTTATAGTATAGTATGTTGAAAAAGGGATAAAAAAGTCATAGTATAGTATGTCGACAAAAGTCATAGTATAGTATGTTGAAAAAAGGGATAAAAAAGGTATGAGTATAAGTATGTCGAAAAAATGATACAAAAAGTCATAGTATAGTATGTCGAAAAAAGTCATAGTATACTATGTAGAAAGAAGTCATAGTATAGCATGTCAAAAAAGGGATAAAAAAAGTCATAGTATAGTATGTCGAAAAAAGTCATAGTATAGTATGTCGAAAATAGTCTTAGTATAGCATGTCAAAAAAGGGGTAAAAAAAGTCATAGTATAGTATGTTGAAAAAAATGATACAAAAAGTCATAGTATAGAATGTCGAAAATAGTCTTAATATAGTATGTTGAAAAAAGTAATAAAAAAGTCATAGTATAGTATGTCGATAAAAGTGATAAAAAAGTCATAGTATAGTATGTCGAAAATAGTCTTAGTATAGCATGTCAAAAAAGGGGTAAAAAAAAGTCATAGTATAGTATGTTGAAAAAAATGATACAAAAAGTCATAGTATAGAATGTCGAAAATAGTCTTAATATAGTATGTTGAAAAAAGTAATAAAAAAGTCATAGTATAGTATGTCGATAAAAGTGATAAAAAAGTCATAGTATATGTCGATAAAAGTGATAAAAAAGTCATAGTATAGTATGTCGATAAAAGTGATAAAAAAGTCATAGTATAGCATGTAGGAAAAAAGCGATAAAAAAGTCATTAACAGGGCGACCTCTAGCTCACCCAGTAAGAGCATTCGCCCCATGTTGGCTGAGTCCTGCAGCGGTGCAGGGTTCAAATCCTACCTGCTGCCCTTTGCTGCGTGTCATTCCCCATCTCTCTCCCCCTTTCATATCTGTCCACTGTCCAATAGAGGGAAAAGCCCCAAAAAATAATCTTTAAAAAAAAAACTCATAATATAGCGTGTCGAAAAAAGGGATAAAAAAGTGATAGTATATCATGCTGAAAAACGTGATAAAAAAGTCATAGTATAGTATGTCGAAAGAAGTCATAGTATAGTATGTCGAAAAAAGTGATAAAAAAGTGATAGTATAGTATGTCGAAAATAGTCTTAGTATATTATGTCGAAAAAAGGGATAAAAAGTCATAGTATAGCATGTTGAAAAAAGTAATAAAAAGTCATAGTATAGTATGTCGAAAAAAGTGATTAAAAAGTCATAGTATAGTATGTCGATAAAAGTGATAAAAAGGTCATAGTATAGTATGTTGAAAATGTCATAGTATAGTATGTCGAAAATAGTCTTAGTATAGCATGTCAAAAAAGGGATAAAAAGTCATAGTATAGTATGTTGAAAATGTCATAGTATAGTATTTCGAAAAAAGCGATAAAAACATCATAGTATAGTATGTCGAAAATAGTCTTAGTATTACATGTCAAAAAAGGGATAAAAAGTCATACTATAGTATGTTGAAAAAGGTCATAGTATAGTATGTCGAAAAAAGTCTTAGTATAGTATGTCCAAAAAAGCGATAAAAAACGTCATAGTATAGTATGTCCAAAAAAGCGATAAAAAACGTCATATAGTATGTCAAAAAAAGGGATAACAAAGTCATGGTATATCATGCTGAAAAAAGTGATAAAAAAGTCATAGTATAGTATGTCGAAAATAGTCATAGTATAGCATGTCAAAAAAGGGATAAAAAAAGTCATAGTATAGTATGTCGAAAAAAGTCATAGTATACTATGTCGAAAGAAGTCATAGTATAGCATGTCAAAAAAGGGATAAAAAAGTCATAGTATAGTATGTCGAAAAAAGTCTTAGTATAGTATGTTGAAAAAAGGGATAAAAAAGTCATAGTATAGTATGTCGAAAATAGTCTTAGTATAGCATGTCAAAAAAGGGATAAAAAATTCATAGTATAGTATGTCGATAAAAGTGATAAAAAAGTCATAGTATAGTATGTCGATAAAAGTGATAAAAAAGTCATAGTATAGTATGTCGAAAAAGGGATTAAAAAAAGTCATAGTATAGTATGTCGAAAAAAACATTAAAAAGTCATAGTATAGTATGTCGAAAAAAAACATTAAAAAGTCATAGTATAGTATGTTGAAAAAAATGACAAAAAGTCATTGTATAGTATGTAAAAAAAATTATAAAAAGTCATAGTATAGTATGTCGAAAAAAGTGATTAAAAAGTCATAGTATAGTATGTTGAAAAAAGTAATAAAAAAGTAATTGTATAGTATGTTGAAAAAAGTAATAAAAAAGTCATAGTATAGTATGTCGATAAAAGTGATAAAAAAGTCATAGTATAGCATGTCGATAAAAGTGATAAAAAAGTCATAGTATAGCATGTAGGAAAAAAGCGATAAAAAGGTCATATACAGGGCGACCTCTAGCTCACCAAGTAAGAGCATTCGCCCCATGTTGAAAAGTGATAAAAAATGTCATAGTATATTGTGTTGAAAATAGTGATAAAAAAGCCACAGTATCATATGTCTAAAAAATTGATGGGAGAGACTGACAGGACCAAAGCTTCTCATCTAGCTGCATTCTTCATTCTTTTAATTTAAGTCTTGAAACACTCAACCTTCTGTCTCCCAATCATTCTCTCATCACACTAAGCTAACTGACCGGACTAAAAACTTCCTCAAACATAACAGATTAGTACACTCAACCTTCTGTCTTCCAATCATTATTTTATCACTCTAAGCTATCTACCTGACAGAAGAGTTTATGATTTTGGCATATTCGTCTCTTTCACTTTGTATATTTGACCTCAAAACTTCCTCAAATATATAAGGTTTGAACACTCAACCGTCTCTCTTTCAATCATAATCTCATCATCCTAAACTACCTGACCTGACACAATCTTTATGTTTTCGTAAAAAAAGTCAAAATATAGTATGTCGAAAAAGGGATAATAAAGGTCATAGTATAGTATGTAGAAAAAAGTGATAAAAAAGTCATAGTGTAGCATGTCAAAAATAGTCATAGTATAGCATCTCGAAAAAATTGATAAAAAAGTTATAGTATAGTATGTCAAAGATATATCTGGAAGAACATGCAAAATGCGCATAAACAGGCCCGGCCTAGCCTGGGACTGTCGAAAAGGGCATAATAAAAGTCATAGTATAGTGTATCAACAAAAGTGATAATTAAAGTCATAGTATAGTATGTTGAAAAAATTGATAAAAAAAGTCATAGTAGCCTACAGTATATCGAAAAAAGTCATATTATAGTATGTCAATAATAGTCATAGTATAGCATCTCGAAAAAATTTATAAAAAAGTGATAGTATAGTATGTTGAAAAAAGCAATAAAAAACGTCACAGTATAGTATGTCGAAAAAGTCATTTGACAAAAATAGTGATAAAAAAGCCACAGTACCGTATTTCGAAAAAAGTGATGGGCAAGACTGAGAGGAACAGCTTCTCTTCATCTATCCGCAGTCTTCTTTTTTGTAGTATAGGTCTTGACACCATACTGGATTTGAACAGTCAACCTTCTGCCTTCCAATCATTTTCATACCCTCTGAGCTATCTGACCTGGCTTGTTACCAAAGCTCTTGATCAAATTTGTCTCTTTTACTTAGTGTATGTGACCTCAAAACTTACTGATGCATGTAGGATTTGAACACTCAACCTTCTGTCTCCCCATCATTCTCTCATCACACTAAGCTAACTGACCTATATCATGCATATCGAAAAAAGTGATACAAAATCATAGTATAGTATGTCGAAGAAAATCTGGAAGAACATGCAAACTGCACATAAAAAGGCCCAGCCTAGACTGAGACTGCTGAAAAGGGCATAATAAAAGTCATAGTATAGTATATCAACAAAAGTGATAATAAAAGTCATAGTATTGTATGTCGAAAAACGTCATAGTATAGGATGTCGAGAATAGTGATAAAAAAGTCATAGTATAGTATGTCGAAAAAAGTCATAGTATAATATGTTGAAAAACGTGAATCAGCATTCACACAATGAGTCGATTTGCTTTAGATAACTTAGACCTAAGATAGATCAAATGAAAGTAAACTGGCATGTCTGCATTCCTTGAAATTCCTTGATGTGCTTACTTTATAGCAATGACAAAATAATGCTGCAGAACGTTACATACTGCAAGTTTTTGAGGGGGAACCAGCTTTACTGTGACGCTAAATGGTGGAATTACCATAGTAATATTTCACCATTTGCTTTGATCTCCAGATTGTAGTTTTCCCAGTGCAGTGGGACTCTTGGATGCCGAAACTAAAGTAAACTTGGCAGCATGCGTCATTGACATAGTACATTTGAGATTAGATCTCTGAGTTTGATATGTGAATTGAGACTGCTGATTCAAATGACAAATGTATACAATGGCATGGCAAACCTTTATTTAAATGATTAATATCCAAAAGAAATAAGCAAATGTGGAAACCTCCGTTGTTCTCCAGGCTGTTAGGGTCCACAAAGTCACAAACAATGTCATCTTAATAATTCTCAAAAGTCATAAATGTAAACACTATTGTGCTTTCTTCTCTCGAGGCCACACAAAGCCTGGGGTTACTGCAATGGTGTGTGTGTGTGTGTGTGTGTGTGTGTGTGTGTGTGTGTGTGTGTGTGTGTGTGTGTGTGTGTGTGAGTGTGTGTGTGCGTGCGTGCGCGTGTGTGTGCGTGTGTGTTTGTGTGTGTGTGTGTGTGTGTGTGTGTGAGTGAGTGTGTGTGCGTGCGCGTGTGTGTGTGCGTGCGCATGTGTTTGTGTGTGTGTGTGTGTGTGTGTATGCGCACCCTGCTGTTTGTTGACTCAAGATCATAATATGTGGTAGGACGATTACGCATGCCCATGTTTCCACACACCTGGAATGTTTCTTCTCCTGTAAGTACGTTTATTTGATTAGGACAATGCACATTAATCAACATTTCTGTAAATGCGCCAGTGTTAGCCAGTCGGCAGATTTTCAACTGTAGTCCTAGTATTGTGTATTAGATCACCAACTGCTCCGGCACTTGTCAGATCATGTGGTTAGCAGGCCGACATCTAGCTCCTGCTTTGATTAGGATTTCCCAATTGATGAGGCATTTAATTACCAAATGTAGTGAGACCGTCTAGAAAGGATTGAAGAACAGATCGAGGGGTTTAAATGTATAATTTCACCCACCCTTTCTGTGTCTCCTCCAGGGTGTCGGGTCCCCTCCTGTCTCCAGGCATGAAGGGAACAGGGACACCGCCACCTCCTCCTCCTCTGGAGAAACAGCATGTCCACCCTCACCACAAGCCCTACTCTCACTATCACCACCATCAGTCTGCCAACGACGGTAAGACTGAACTAAAGACGTCTATGACTGAATGTAATTCTTTCTTTTTTTTCATTTTTTTTTTTCAGGAAATCTGATTTGGCTTGAATTTAAACATGTTCATTGGCGTTTCAATTTAATTTCCTGAAATTGTTCCCGTTGCAGTCCATTCAACAACATGTAGCGTGAGCTCTTGTATAATTTCCTATAAGGGAATTTGCTGTATCACATCACTTGAATATACATAAGAGCACCCCTGTGTCCTTTTTTTTGAACACTTGCTATACCAGCAGACACACATGAAAGGCCTCAAAGAGAGGAAGTTGGCTTTTAGGGCAGCGATACTGCCCCGTGGCTCTGTCAGAGCATTTTTTTTTTTTTTTAGGACAGAGAGAGATTAGAGTCGCAGAGACAGAGTGGGGAAAACCACATGCCGGAAGCCTTTTCCCTAAGCTGAATTAACCAACAAAATGCTGGCTCGTGTGTTCAGCTGTCTCTCAGCGCCCTAACATGGCAGGCTCAGCTGTCACTCCAGAGCCTTTTTTCCTAATGCCTTAAACACTGTTTTCCCTGTAAAGATCTACACATGGACGTCTCTCTAACCACACTGTGGTCAGGGAGTTGCGTAAAAGCGCTCCAGGCAAGGCTGCTTTCCCATTATCATGACTCCTGCGGTCCGTTCCGAGTACAAACTGAGACGATGGGGATAAACGTTACACACCATGGGGCTGGCGCAGTTAGCACAAGGACAAATATAGCATTGTCATAATTTGAGATCCACGTTAAGTTCCATCCGGATGGAGCAGGCGCTTACCGACCTTGGGAACAATCACACCATAGACACCGGTGGCAGTCGATCAAGTCTGGCTTCTATTTTTCTCCTCAACATCCCTCCCTCATTTCCTAGAATACCAAGGCAGCTTTCAGAGCTGCTTCCACTTCGGAGACTCTTACAGGATGGAGCAGACGGTCGGCGGTGTCCACGTCCCAGGAGATTCTCATGCCTACGCTTCCCACCAGCACAACGGCTTCCACATGTCAACTAGCAGCACTGGCACTGCAGGTGAGGACATTTTTTACCGAGACTCTGACCGTGAAAAAAAATAAAAATAAAGAGCTCCAGAATGATTGCATACAAAATGTGAAACAAACCGCTCCGTATCATTTTCTGTTCCAGGCTTCAACCTGACCCAGGAGCTTCAAGGTGGCGCAGGGTGCCAGTTCTCCCCGAGCCCAGAGGAGAGCATTTTCTTCCAGGTGGGCAACTTCGACCGCAGCCTGAGCCACATGTCCTCCGTCTACACGGAGACATAGAGCAACACTGGAGCAGGGTACGCTTCACCACATCTACTCTGCAGTCCTTCCACACCCATCTGTTCACACTTGGATCCCCTCTTTGCTTTTTTTTTTTTTTTTTTTTCATCATACACGATATGGGTCTAATAGGTCAAATAATTTACATCTTATTCTGACCTACTTTGCTGCCAGATGGATGTGAAACCAGCGAGATGAAACACACGTATACTACTTATACATGACACCATCTGAATGGTCAAGAGATGCAAATTACACTAATAGTCAAAAGTAGGTTCCCAACCTTTAAGGCTTCTGAGCCATTTCAACGAAGATGTCGTCAGCAGGTTGCATATGTCTTCCAGTTGTGACTAGTTTAACCAAAAAGTAATTCCCTTGTCTTTTGTGTATCATTTCCACGAGTAAAATGATCCAGTAATTCATAAGAAAATAGACAAAGATCTGGTTCTTGCTCTTCTGATTTTTGATCACTTTAAATAAAAGGAGTGACACATAATTAAATTACACAGACGTCTTCTTTATTATTAGTAAAGTCAAAGCTGAAGAATTACATTTCTTTTTTTTGAAAGATTATTATTTCTTAGACTCAGAATCACATTTATTGGCCAACAGCACATCATGTACACATGCAGGTTTTTCAACATTGCTATATAAACTTCAAACACTACAAAACTAATGAATGGAAATGAAATGTCCTCTCCCTTTTCTCTCTGATCTACAGCTTCCAATCGTTTAGACTGAAGTGTAGAAAAGAATATATCATTTTGCCGTGTTGTTTTAGCAGTGGAAAAAAATTTAAAAAAATGTTTGCATTTCCGTATTTTGTTTTTAAGTGTTGTTTTTTTTTTGTTGCTTTTTGGATTTATCTCTTGAGGAGGGTTTGAACTCATAATTCTGCAATAATGCAGATAAACCAACCCATTATTATTATTATTATTATTATTATTATTATTATTATTATTATATGTATAAAATGTACAGTTTGTTTACAGCAATCATTTGAATGTTTGTCATTTCTCAATTTAAGAAATAAATAATTGAATGATCACACAATGTCTCTTTTTTGACATGTATCGACACTTTATATAAAATACAAAAAAATAGAGAGAACTCAGATTGTTCACATTAGTTATACATGTCTGTAAAATATTCAATGTTCAAGTCTGATGCCTGATGATGAGCGCCATGAGAAGAACATTCAGACCGTTAGCGTGTTGTTCCCTCTAGTGGACACTAGTGAGTACTGCAACAGGAAAGGAATACAATACTTTGTGTGTAACACCCTCACCGCTGCGTCTCTTATTTATTTCTGCTTCTTCTTGTTGAGGTAGCTCTGATAATAGAAGTTACTGAAGAGGACGGCGAGGATGAGGACATAACCAACCACCGCCGCGTTCATGGCGTCGGGGAAGTTGCAGTCTGTGATCAGGTTGTAGCCCGAGTGCAGGATGAACAGCAGAAACTGCAGCTGGAGAGGAAGTCAGGGAGAAAGTCCGATCAGCTTACTTCCCAAAAACATATTGTAATATTCTCATACAGAGCAGGAGGCCACTCACCAGCTGCAGAGACGTGAGGTATCGCTTCCACCACAGATACTTCTGCATGTGAGGGCCGATGGCAGCCAGGCCGTAGTAAGAATACATCACAATGTGAACAAAGGTGTTGACCAGCCCGATGAAGAACGCTGCAGGAAGTAAACAGAGGATGTCAAAACGCTCACAAAATTGGCTATTTCAGTCATTTAAAGTCAGTGCCCCCCCTCAATATTTACAACATGTGCATTTGCCTCCCACCCCCAATCAAAATTATTAATTAGCAGAGGACTTAGGTTATTTTCACGAACTTCTAGAACTCGACTCCGGTAAAGTAGTTGGTGGTGGAAGGAGCATGGTTGTTGAAGCAGGAAGTACCATGACATTTCCACCAGAAATTGAAGTAGAAAAGGCACAAACTGGTGCAGGAAAAGTCACCAAAATGAATGAATGAATGAAGTGTTTGAAGCTCAACATTTTTTGGGGGAGGACCCCCACCAAACATGTCCGCCCCCAAATGTTGAAATGATATTGGGTAAAACCGTTTCAAAACATGTAGAGGAAGGATAGTTAAAGTACTGCCAGTGAGTGAATTAAGAAACAACTGGTACAAGTTCCAACTTGTGAGGCTGCAGACACACAGAATGACACAGTAAGACACTAAGGTTGCCAAGAGCTTTGTGTTAGTCTTACAGTTTAGCTTTAGCATTAGCATTTCAGTCACATTCAACAGCATATATCAGGCATCTTGTTATTTGCATTTATGAACATAGATGCAATGGACCAGATAGCATTTGACCACTAAGGTGATGGAGAATATGTTATTCTATAGTTCTCGTTGTCAACAAACCCCATGAAAAGACCCAAACCAACAAGTTAGTTTATCTCCCCTAACCTGTCTTTGGCACTTAATCCAAAGATCATTTGTTCCTACTGAAGATGTAATAAATAAAAAAAATAAAAATGATTAAATTAATTTAAAAAAGAAATCACAAATATATAGTTCCATTGAGAAAAAAAAAAAAAAAAAAAAAAGGCTTGTGTGATACATTTAACTGTAATTTTTAACAAATGTTACCCAAACAGGAGTACCGGTAAATAGTAGTCTGGCTATCACCAGACCAAGCTCAATCTTTTAAGACTGAGCATTAGTCTGAGGAGTCTGCTCTGTATTTTCTACTGCACAAAAGGCATGATCAACGGGCATAGTTCAAATGACTCTGTACGCAATTGGATAGTCCTTCAACCAATCAGACCAACGATCTGGGTGACGTAGCAGCGACAGCGGCATCAACGGGTTGCTGCGCTCCGGTGGCCGTCATGTTGAATGTAAACAAAAAGCTGCTTGGTCGCTTCTCTGTCGTCATCGTGTTAAACCCGCCAATAGTGCACCAGGTGGATAAGCCAGTTTGTGATTGGTCCCCGCAAAATTTTAACGGAAGCAGGATAGATAAACGTACAGGTTTCCAGCCTGAGCCGCAGGACGAAATCAAATCGTTGGCAGATCGGGCTGGGTTTACCCAGTCTGGGTAAATAGTGTATTGTTGGGGACTATTTTCAGCTGTGGATTCATACACATTCAAAATAAACTACGTCTATTAGGGGTGGGGGTGGGAGGGAATCGTATGTATCGTGATTTATTTTGCGACGATTTTAAAATCGATTCTTTTCCATAGAATGGATATTTTTTATTTCATTTATTTATTTTTTAACCAATGATTCACATACATATTTTCTGTTCATATACCGCTGAAGGCGACTACATCATATCCATTTCCAGCAAAACAGAGCGAAATCAGAAAATGCAGAAAATACATGTTATGTACTTCTTTACAAATGAAATACTGGAAATGTCAGACTGACTGACTGCCATGTGATGTGCATTCTTTTTAGAAAACACTTAAAGCGCCCATATTATACTCATTTTCAGGTTCATAATTGTATTTTAAGGTTGTACCAGAATAGGTTTACATGGTTTAATTTTCAAAAAACACCATATTTTTGTTGTACTGCACAGCTCTCTCTCACTGCTGCAGATCCTCTTTTCACCTGGTTTCTGTTTTAGCTACAGAGTGAGACCTCTTTTCATCTTCTTCTTCTTCGCACATGCTCTGTAGCTCAGATGTAGATCATGTCAGCTAGCTAGCTCCATAGAAGTAAAAGACAACTTCAGTCAGTTACAAGGCAGGATTAGCTGGGAGACTTCTAAATGAGGGCGCACATGTAAGTAGTTCTTTTGTAGATTATGGTGAACTTGTGAGTGTTGTAGCAGTGCTTTGCTATTGAGAATGAGGTACAATGCTAGTGTTAGCATTAGCGTTAGCATGCTAATGCTAACGCTACGAGCTAACGGTTGCGGTTAGCCAGCTCATTTCGGATTGTGACGTCACAGTCCGAGCCGATTTTGAACAGCTCACCAGGAGACTGAAGGCAGGACACATTCAGAAACCGTATCTCACTCAAAACAGCATGGATGGATTTTTTTCAAAGTTTGTATGTGTGTGGAAGCACCAGAGACACAAAAGAACACCCCAAATACCAGAAAGTGTTTTTTTTTTCATAATCATCATTCATAACATCGTCCCAGCGTAACTCTCGCCAAAATGCTTTTTGTGAACGTACCCGAGTCAAACTTTCGTTTAAAAGCATAATAAGGACGGAAGCGCCACTTTTAAGATGGACCGGATTTTCATTTTTGGTCAAATGGCCTTTTGAATGGGAGTGCTAGGGACACTTCTATGATTGCATCAAAATCGCTATTTGTAAAACACTAAGAAGGCTCAACACAACATGAAACATTTGCTCAAAGTATCACTAGGGGCTCTACACATGACCTCCAGCATTGAGAACGCTGTTTGTGTACACAGAGTTTACTAAAAAGAAAGGTTTTCAACAACTCACCTCAGCTGTTGGTTTGTTCCCCTCGCCGCCTTCTTGCCAGTCAGAGTCCATCTCCGAATGCGAATGAACGCATCTATTGATTTTAGTATCGTTTCTTACATGAGGCTCCTTTTTCAACTACAAGGTCAATGTTGTTTTTCACTGACTGAAAAAAACGAATTATCCGTGCATTTATATGCAACTAAGCTTTAGGAGCTTTCCATCTTTACCCTCCTCCCTGTTACCTTGCACTCGGGGATCGACACTTTTTGACTGGCAAGATGGCGGTGAGGGGAAAAACCAACTGCTAAAGTGAGTTGTTCAAAACCTCTTTTTAGTAAACTCTGTGTACACAAACAATGTTCTCATGCTCGAGTTCATGTTTAGAGCCCCTGGTGATACTAAGTAATAAGTTTCATGCGATTTTGATGCCCCTAGCACTCCCATTCATAAGGCCATTTGACCGAAAACGAAAAATATGGTCAATCTTAAAAGTGGCGCTTCCGTCCTAATTATGAAAGTAAGAGAGGTACATTCACAAAAAGCTCCTAGGTTGCATTTTGGGGAGAGTTACACTTGTCTACGTGGGAACATGTCACCCAAGGCAACAGTGTAGCTCATTGATGCGTTTGTAATAGATTTTGGACAACAGTGAAATACTACAGGCTTTGGCTTCACAGACAATACTTGTTAGTGGATCAATTTATTGTTTAATTTTGGTCTTTTCATGGGATTTGTTGACAATAAGAAACGTAGTATGGACCTTTTTCACAGCAGACATTCTGACTTAGTCATAGTAGGAAAAGCACAGCTGAAATTGATAACCTTAACGATGGCTCAGTTCTATCAAGTGTCCCAGTAAGCTATTTCAGTGAGTCAGCATGCACAATCCCAGGGCCTCTCCTTAGTGGAATGCAGCCAGCATTAATGGTTTTGAATACACCTGTGCTGTTCCTACTATGACATGTTATGGTCGGAACCAAAAATTACAAAAGGTCTACATCACCAGACTTCTCCTTTAAGCGCCAATCTCCATCAACAAAGTCATGATGATACTTATTTGTTTTTTATATTATAGCAAATGACAAAAAAAAAAAAAGAAAAAAAGTTTACTTACACTGTCCACCGGCCACATACTTGATTCCCGCCCACCAGTTGAACATCAGGGGGCCGTGGTGGTAAATATGAAGGAACGTCAGCTGGCTGTTCTTCTTCCTCAGGATGAAGAAGAGCTGCTCATAGAGAGGAGCAGAGGAGGCGGTTACAGTTTCAACTCTGCATTTCACTGATATTGCAAAGATTTTTTTATAAAACACGCACCGTGTCACTGAGCTCTATAACCTTAGAGAAGAAGAACCACCAGCAGGCCTTGGCCATCTGGAGGACAGAAACAATGGAGAAATGTGAGTTTTAGATATTATTCATTCGGTCTGAAAGGATAAATTTACTGTGAATTATGTTCCATTTGTAGCTTGTGAAAGACCAAATGTGTGCATAAAGACACCAAAGTGACTGAACGTATCAAGTGAGACACTTGCTTACCCTTACTGCCAGCGGGCTGTTGCTGTAATCTACAGGCTGACACAGATAGCTGTAGTTCGAGAGCCAGGACGTGACCAGGAACTGGAACAGATTCATATGTAATTTATTAATGACTTCATTAAATGAAACACCACCAATAATCACCACTTACACCATAAAACATTCCCATTCCTGAGAATTTCCATCTTCACTGTGCTCATCATTAATCTGGTTAAAAAGGGACCAAAAATCGGCACAAACGCACCTCGTAGAACATGTAGCCAGACAGGCCGACCATGCCAAAGTTGTAAACAATGAGAACCCCTTTGAGGTCAAGGGCTTCTCTGTGTTTCATCAGACGAGGGCCGGCCCACACCACGAAGAGATACGTCAGGAAGATGAGTGCCACCGGGACGGGGGAGTAGACCAGCAGCCACTGGTCTGTCCTCTTGTCTGGAACATAATAGAGCTCTGTGTCAGGGGACTATTTACAAATTAACACATGGATTACAGGACCCATCTCTGGCTAGAATTACAAGTTTTAGAACCTGCCTTGAGTGTATGACACTTTTTTTTTTAATCAGCACAGGAAATTCAAGTTTTTTTTCCAGTTTGTCTTGTTCCAGTTGAGCTTAGATAACCTGTTTTTGCAGTTCTGTGAATTTAAACCAAGTCAAAATAAAACATTTGTAAAATTACTATCGGGGCACTTTTCGTCTGACAATGAAAAGTTCCTCCCTATGCTTGGGCCCATGTTCCTCCCCTCCCACTCCTGTAACAAGATAATATCATTTTAGTGTCATGGTGGCTAATCATCTGAGAAGTCACAATGCACTTATTGTGTAGACGAGCTGGGGAGCACAATCTCCAGCTCCCAACCCACACACACACACACACACACACACACACACACACACACAGGCTTGTTATTTAGACTGTACTGTATATATATATGGAAGGGAAATAATCACCATCATACCTCCATTCTCTACTAAACTCTGGTGAACAGACACGACACTTTGCCACGCAGAAGCCATCTGGAAACATAAAGAAAGTTAATGACCAAAAGAAGAAGGGGAAGAAAAAAAAACACCGAAATATGTAACGTTAGCATTTAAAGCTTTAAAAAACAATAGCGTTACTCACGGATACAACACTTGCAACCGGTGTTTCAACGGTAAACTTCTGCGACCCCCCTTTGGACAATATCTGACAAATACGTATTAGCAGAGTTCACCTGACAGCACGAGCTGTGGCCAAATCCAGATTTCCTTCCTGCGATGAATGAATGAAGATCGATTGGAGCGAGCGGCCGAAACAGCAAAAGAGAGAGTTAACTAAAGTCACTAAACAGAAAACCACTACACACGGGGAGCTACAATGCGGGGTTCTCTCCCACCTGAGTAAATTTGAAAGAGAGCGGAGAAAAACGACTGAGAAAATTTGATTCACTTCCTGTTTGTCTTCGCTTTGGGTTTGGCTTTTCTTTTTTTCTTTTTTTGACAGGTTCAGTTGGTTGTTACATGTTGACCTCAGCTGGGGGCGCTGCTTCCTGCCACAATGGGACCGACTTTTCATTATTATTTTACTTTTCATTTGTATCTTATATTTTGTATAATTCCAGGTATTTTATACCATTTATATATATATATATATATATATATATATATATATATATATATATATATATATATATATATATATATATATCAAAATGCCCCCCCCCCAAAAAAAAAATAATATATATATGGCATTTTCATTTGTATAGGACAGCTTAGACTTGAAAGGGGAGAGAGAGGGGGAATGACATGCAGCAAAGGGCCGCAGATCGGAGTCGAACCCGCGGCCGCTGCGTCGAGGAGTAAACCTCTATATATGAGCACCCAGGCACCCATCTGTATATTTTTTTTTATAAAATAAAAGCACCATCTTGTCCATCAAGGGAGATTAGATTAGACAGATATATTTACTAGTTTATTGATAGAGATTTAGATTATATAAAAACATATATAAATTAACTACTAAATGAACCACTAAACAAGGTGAAACAAAGTGATGGACACACTCATGCATCAATATAATCCACTGGCCCTGTGACATACCAAGTTATTAAAAAAGACTTTCATAAAAATGAATAAGTCATTGTAACATTAAGGTAGCCTATATATTCTTATAATAAAAATAGCAGGTGTTTTTTTGTTTAATGTATCCATTATAAAAAGATAAATACTAGATTTTGACTGAAACCTGGTGTTTGTCTTGTGTCTGGGCTTTATTATCCATACTGCTTAAAAACATGTAGGCTATAGTCTAGTCATAATATAGTGACAAAAACCTTATCTATAATGAGACCATTACAAATCAAACTACACTGCTGATTCACTAAAGTCCCTTCAGGAAAAGGAGGAGCAATATACTTTTTTTTCATTTGATAACATTTTTAAAACTGATCTTGTTCAAATATTTGAATGGCCTTTTTTATTTAATTCCCATGATACCACAGTAATACCTTAATATGGCAACATAGGGCTGATGGTTTGACAATAAGGCATATGTGCATGAGAAGGCCCTTCCTCTCACACACACGCACGCACGCACGCACGTACACACACACACACACACACACACACACACACACACACACACACACACACACACACACACACACACACACACACACACACACACACACACACACCAAGATTCCTGTTTAACTGTATTGAAGAAGGAGCTGAGGGAGAGCTGTCTGCTTCCGCTGTTAGCTGCACTCAGTTTGTTTGTTTTTGAAGTCTGTGGTTTCTTTTTATCCTTTGTGCTGGTGTGCTTCCGTCTTTTGAGATGAGAAGAGACAAATGACAAAAGTGGAATCTGTTATTAGTAGAAGGTGCGGACCTCTCCAGTCGCCTCTTCATCAGCTCTGCAAAATGTATGCTAAATTGTCTATTTTACAAATATTAGTTGTCCTTCATGTGGTTGACGTTGGATGGTGATATCATGTGGCTATGAGTTCCTCATCAGGATCAGAAAATCAACTTGCCAGTCTGCTGCTGACTCTGCTAGCCTGGGCTAGTTTTCAAATAGAAAAAGAGTAAAAGGTGGAGAAGATGAGCTCCAAGACCCAGGTAAAGTATAGCCATGTCCTGCTTCCCAGCTGCTGGGTGGGAGAAGTCAAGGGGGTTAGCCCTGAAGTGAGCATCAACTTCAGCCCTGGCGGCTAAAAAAAAGTCTCCTGAAACAGGAAAGTTATCTTGCTGTTATATTGATGATTATATTGAATTTATGAAATTAATTTAAAGCAGTCCTTAATTACTTGACTCAAACATAGCCTAACCATGTCATGTGATATGTAGTCTTTATCCACGACGTTCCACTTCCGGGATTGTTCCGGGATTGTTCAGTTGCTGCCGGAAATTCCGCCGAATGTCTTTCATTTCTGCCGGATGTCCGTCACCTTCCGCTTTCTTTGTGTTGGCATTTTAAACTCTGGTCCATTTATGAAGAACAATATCCTTCCAGAGGCTATTTTGCAGAGGCCCCGTTGCTCCGTGTGGCGCTTAGCGCTGCCCAAGACGATTGTGATTGGTTTAAAGAAATGCCAATAAACCAGAGCATGTTTTTCTCCCATCCTGTGTGGACCACTGACATATATAAAATGGACCAACAGAGCCCGTTGCTTCCGACGGAGACCAGTGAAGGCTATCAGAAGCACTTTTCCGGTGATCACTAGCTTTACTGCACAGCCTCCAACTGAGAGAGACAACTGGTAGCTGTGCCAAGAGAAATCTCAATCATTCCCAATCTTGCAGAGACAGAGAGCGTAGGTATGTGTAAGGAGATAACATAAGCACAGGCTAATTATTGATCACTAACATGCTAGTTAACATTAGTAATTAAACCTAAACAGCTAACGTACGTCGAAACTGCCTTCGAGCTTCTCCTGTACTGTACGGTAATTCCTCTACTGTGCAACAGTAAGTCGCTTGGTTAGGACACAATCGTTAGCTTATTTTTACAAAAACGTCCGCTACGGAGCCATAACGTCAGATACAAGATAATGGAGCCTTTTATACATTGTCATGTTTCTTTAGAAATAAACAATGGACAAATAGTCTTTAAACGCTTCAGATGTAAAGTTATTCGCTGTCAAAGTGACGTCAAAATGAATGCTAGTCAGTGGAATGCTAACGGGAGGTGATCTCTTTGTAGCATCAAAATGGCGCCATAGGAGGTTCGAGTTCTGAAGCGAAGCTTACCCCTTTGGTGTGGACTGGCAAAGTGAGACTATGTGATATGACTGTTTAAATGAAGCCAAAACGTTTTGATCGCCCCCCTGGTGGCTGGCTGCAGTATAGGTCATAAACCCCGCCCCCTCCATGTTAGCGGATAGGACATAGGCCAAACTAAAAAATCCACTTCAAATAAAGTTTTCCTAAAGATGGTTTCTGTCATTTTTAGTAGTTCTTATCGTGCTGAGGTTTGTTCAAGTGCTAATTCCTCTGATAAGTTATTGATGAAGTGATGCTATAAAAAAAAAAGGGGTAAAACAAAATGATTGACAGCTGTGATTGACTCGCAATTTGTATGTGGATATGTGGCCAGGACTTTGATACCACAGCTCCACCACCCAATCACTACTGCGCCGACTCTGGCCCCAAAATACAAGATGGCAGTGTCCGTATCTGGGATATTTTAGCTTCACATCTGTACAGTGGGAGGAAGTGGAGACGCGCTTTATATACAGTCTATACTTCAGTACACTTTAGAAACAAATATTACTGGGACCACAACAGAAAATTACAGATGAACATTTAATATCCAGGAATTCACATTATAGACACTTCCACTGACTATCCCTGTAACAATTTGGCAACAATTTAGCACATTGACCACGAGCACCATGGGAAAGCGGTTAGGCTGTTGGCATGTTGTTCCCTCTAGTGGACACATGTGAGTCCTGCAGACCAAGAAAAATATATTTTAAGCTGTAACAATACTTTTTCAGTTTCTCTCATAAAGCCCCCATGTGTTTGTGTGTAACACCTCACCACTGCAGCTTATTTCTGCTTCTTCTTGTTGAGGTAGCTAGCTCTGATAATCGCAGTGAACAGGTTTTGGCCCGTGTGCAGGAGGAACAGCAGAAACTGCAGCTGGAGAGGAAGTCAGGGAAAAGTTCAGATCAGCTTACTTCCAAAACATACTGTATGTGCAGTCACAGTTCTTTTCATGCAGAGCAGGTGGCCACTCACCAGCTGCAGAGACGTACTGAAAAACTGATACTTTTGAAAAACAGATTACAAATGTTCAACCGGCCACTTTATTTAGGTACCCCTGTACTGTTCAACTGCTCATTAACGCTTAATGGTGTATTTTATTGGCACACTTTGGGCCCCTTAGTACCAACTGAACAATGTTTGAACGCCACAGCCTATTAGAATTGTTGCTGACCCTGCCCATCCATTTATGACCACAGTGTACCCTTCTAATCTATCTTCTATCGGCTACTGCCAGGAAGATAAGACGTCACAAGGCTCAAATCATCTCAAACTGGTTTCTTGAACATGCCAATGAGTTTTCAAATGGCCTACATAGTCACCTGATCTCAGTACAATAGAGCAGGTTTGGAATGTGGACGAGATATTTGCATCATGGGTGCAGCCGACAAATTTGCAGCCACTGCGTGATGCTATCGTGTCAATGTGGACTCCAAACAATGGAAGTCATAGCACAGAGGAACAATAAATAACAGGCCTTGGCTTCACAGACAAAACTTCATTGTTTAATTTTTTTTTTTTTTACTTTTCACAGGATGTAAAATATCACAAGACTTCTCCCTTAAGCAACAATCTACTACCTGTTTTTATATATATCAGTATAATTATAGCACTAAAATAGTTGACTTATACTGTCCACTGGCCACATACATTGATTCCTGCCCACTAGTTGAACATCAGGTGGTAAATATGAATGTTCTTCTTCCTCAGGATGAAGAAGAGCTGGTCATAGAGAGGAGCAGAGGAGGCGGTTACATATTGCAAAACATTTTTATAAAATACGCACCGTGTCAATGAGCTCTATAACCTTAGAGCAGAAGAACCACCAGCAGGCTCCGGCCATCTGGAGGACAGAAACAATGGAGAAAAGTGAGTTTTACATATGATTAAATTTATTAAAAAGTTAACTGCACTGTGAACTGTCTGGTAGGCTTATTTTACTATGAACACATATCTGGCTAAAATTACAAGTTTTAAGAGCTGTCTTAATTTGCACAAACTTTAAGCACTAATTTGAAATGAAAAATGCACATGTTGCTATTTATTGCCAAGACATTGTTAGGTAAACTACCTACTTCTATCCCCAGCCTTTTATCCTTTCCTACCAGCAACTTTAGCACTACATCTACAAATCTGATGTTTTGTTGTTTGTTTTTTATGTGAAACTGATTATGCTGCTGTTTTGACCAGGACTCCCTGGAAGAAGATTTTTTTTTTTATCTCAATGGGACCTTCCTGGTTAAATAAGGGCTAAATATATATATTTTTTATTTCTATAGTTTAAGGTGTATTTCTATAGCTGGTGTTATTCTTTAGTTGTTTTTTTTTAATTGTCAATAAATCCCATGGAAGGACCATAACCAATAACGTGTTAGTCCATCTCCCCTAAACTGTCTGTGGCACTTAATCCAAAGACCATTTGTTCCTACTGAACAAAGAAATGGATATTGTATTCTTCCCCACTGCTCCCTCTCCACCCTGTGTATCCCCAAGAACAAAAGGGATGAACAACAATCCAATAAATCAATACTGTGGCTTCACAGAAATAAAATATATAGAAAAATAAATAAATAAAATAACAAAAATATAAATGACCACTCATACAGATGAAGACTTGTGACTTTTAAGAACATAAAAATATAAAATCCACCTTATGACACAGGAAATTACAGGTATATCCAGTTTGTCTTGTTCCGGTTCAGCTCAGATGAGTTATGCGGCCAGTTTTGTGAATGTAAACCAAATTCATACATTTGAGACAAAAAAAGGCAGGTTTTTTTTCTGACAATGAAAGGGTCCTCCCTATGCTTGGATCTGTGTTTCTCCCCTCCCACTCCTATATGTCTGCCACTGTAACAAGATAATATAATTTATAAAAGTGTCATGGTGGCTAAGAGAAGCCACAAAGGCACACAGGCTTGTTGTTAAGACTGGATTGAATAAGTATTAGAAATAATCATCATCATACCTCCATTGTCCACTAAACTGCATGCACAGACAGGACACTTTGTCATGCACAAGCCATCTGGACACTAAAACCAAGAGAAAGTTAATGAACAAAATAAGAGGGGAAAAAAGCGTTAAAATCTGCAGCATTTAAAAACAAAAATCTACTCACTGATGGAAATCTTGCGACCGCTGTTTCAACAGTTAACTTCAGGGACCATGCTGGAGAACCTTTGGACAATAGGCTTTCTTGCATATTTAAGGGCCACTTGCAGCACCCACTGCCTCCAAATCCAGATATTCGGCGAAGGATGAATAAAGACTGCAGCGACCAGCTGCACCAGAAACATTTCTGTTGCAACAGACTTAACTAAACCACAGTAAACAAAAACACTGCAAATAGGTGCAAGCCAAGTTGCCTGAGCAACCTTGTTGAAAGTAATGACGAGATTTGGATTACTTCCTGTTTGTATTCTTTTATTTTGGACAGGATCAGGTGCATGTTCAGCACAGCAGGGGGCGCTGTTTCCGGCCATAATGTGACCTAATTGCATTATTATTATGATTTTAAGCTGGACTGCAGTAGGGCCAGCCCTATAAACATGAAAGTCTGTCGCTGAGTGAGTGAGTATGGAAGCGTATTACATTCACCATAGAAAAAAAAATTTAGACACCTTATCTCGTAATTACGAGATCCCGATGAATGTCTTTAAGTACTATAGATGGGATTGTTATCAGTTTGGCGACTTTGCACAGGCACCTCAGGACTTTGCGGTTGTTCTGGTGGAAAGCCCATTCTTGATCTGTTGGACATTGTAGTGTTTCTGCAGGATCAGTGGAACAGATATGTCCATTAACTAATACTATCTATAAAGTTACACAAGAGGTATCACGCTAACTTAACTCAGCTGAATTTACCTCTCGGTGGTACAGTTGATCACTGAGCCGTGGCCTACTGACAACTAGCTAGATATGCCGCCTTCCAGGTGTTTAAAATTATCTCATAATTACGAGATCTTTTCTTAAAATTATGAGTTATTTTCTTGTAATTAAGATATCTTTTCTCAAAATTAAGAGATCAGGATATCGTAATTACGAGATAAGGTGTCAACATTTTTTTTTCTATGGTGAATGTAATACGCTTCTGTAAGTTACACCATTAGCCGAAGTGAGTGACGACGCTGGTTGAGTACATGCATCCGGCGGAATTTCCTGCGGCACGCAGCAATCCCAGAAGTGGAACGTCAAGGATATAAACTACATCTTACAGACTCATCTAATTTTAAAGCAAGAAATCTCTTGTCTGTGAGTGTGTCTGTCATTCAAACACTTAGAGAACCATCCATCCGACCTACTTCGCACTTGGTGGATGTATTGCTGGGTACCCAATGACGTGTGTTCACCAAATCCGAGGTACGCATTATTTTTTTTTTTTAACACAAAGTAAGCATTTTATCAAGTTTGGTAAGGTTACGCTTCGTGTGATACGTGTGGCTCGGCAAACGCAACTAAACGATGACAGAGTAGACGGTGCCCGCTCTGCTGAATGGCAACTTTCGTTATAAAAACAACTTTGAAGTACCATCTTCGGGCGATACACACTTTTGCTGATGTTAGCAAAGACACTAGTGCTGAGACAGGGTCAACAAGTCGTGCTTGTCAAACGACACTGGTGGAGTGCAGCCGGGGCAACAGCAAAGCTAACTAGTGCAACCGCTAAATGGGTCGCTACAGACTGCAGGCCCATCAACATACAGTAGTTCAGGACCGGGGGCTTAAAGACATCATTCAGATCGCCACAGGCTGCCTTTGAGGGGAACTATTGTTACGAGAATACATGAACTGTACGACGCTGAAAAAGCCACAAAGTGACGGAGGCAGTTGGCAGAAAGCACTTTCATTGCACTTACTGGAGACCACTGGACATGGATGTCACAAGCAGGTGCATATGGAAAGCTGGCCTATATTTCAAAAAGCTACTCAGCTACACCTGCCTCAACAGTGCCACGTGAGGGACTGTTCTCGTTGGCAGGCAACATTCGGCAGAAGAACAGGTCAGCTTTATCAGCTGAAAATCTGAACAAGCTAGTCTGCCTGAGTTGACAAGAGGCATGTTGTGCACAGGTGCACACTGTTTGACGTAATTATCTATAACCAAGAATGTAGAGACTGTTCCCTCTGTCTCTTCACATACATTATGGCATTCTATTCCTAAAATAGGCCTACTTATTGTTGCATTCGTTTGAGTTGAGATGTTACTATGCAAAAAAAAAATCACAGGTAAGCTATTTGTGACTTTGTAGCAGACATTACTTTGTAACAGTTGTTGGTTACTGCTAAATGTCTGCATTTCATATGGATGCCTCATCAAATTAAGATTGATATTGAACACTTGTTTGATAAATGTTACTGGTTGAGATAATAAAGCTGAAGAATCAGTTTCTTTAAACCAGTTTGTCATGCATGTATTTCTTTCAACACTGCACATTTACAAGTAAGTCCTAGTATTTTAAATGTGCGATTAATCGTGATAAATCACAGCCCATGACTGTGATTAACCTGATTCATTTTTTTATCGATTGACAGCACTATGTATGTGTGTGTGTATATATATATTTATATATATATATATATATATATAGTATACATGTATATATACATACTATTATAACATGAAAAGTTTGTTTCCATAACATAATAAGCAGCTGTTTATGTTCACTTTCACCATTATGAAAATATATTGGAAGATGAACATCAGTTCACATGTGCTAGCAGCTGACATGAAGCCAGGTGTTTGTCTTGTGCCTGTCCTTTATTATTGTTACATTCTTTACACTTTTTGCCCACTTACATTACATTTTTATTATAGCAATAAACATGACAATTATCTTACATACTGCTGGTAAAACATGTAGACTAGTCATAATGTAGTGACAAAAACGTTATCTATAATGAGGTCATTACAAATCAAACTACACTGCTGATTCGGTAAAAGTCAATTCAGGAGCGTCAGAGGAGCAATAACTTTTCTTCACATTATAACAATTGATCAACAGATATTGTAAAAATAATGTGATGGCAATTTGTATTTAATTCCCAGCGATGGGACAATGATCTTTTTGATAATACCTTAATATGACAACATAGCTTTGACAATAAGGCGCATTGCATAAGAAAGCATCATGTCGGACCTTCACACACAATACATCCAGATTCCTGTTTAACTGTGTTGAAGTGTGATGATGAGCACCATAAGAAAAAGGTCAGGCTGTGGGCATGATGTTCCCTCTAGTGGACACTAATGAGTACTGCAGACACAGGAACAATCCCTGAAGCTGTAATAATACTTTGTCATTTTCTCTCATAAAGCCCCTGTGTGTTTGTGTGTAACACACTCACCACTGCGTCTCTTATTTCTGCTTCTTCTTGTTGAGGTAGCTCTGATAATAGAAGTTACTGAAGAGGACGATGAGGGTGACGCAGTAACTAAACACCACCGCATTCATGGCGTCGGGGAAGTCACACTCTGTGAACAGGTTGTAGCCCGTGTGCAGGAGGAACAGCAGAAACTGCAGCTGGAGAGGAAGTCATGGAAAAGTTCAGATCAGCTTACTTCACTAACATATTGTTTGTACAGTCACAGTTCTTCTCATACAGAGCAGGAGGCCACTCACCAGCTGCAGAGACGTGAGGTATCGCTTCCACCACAGATACTTCTGCATGTGAGGGCCGATGGCAGCCAGGCCGTAGTAAGAATACATCACAATGTGAACAAAGGTGTTGACCAGCCCGATGAAGAACGCTGCAGGAAGTAAACAGAGGAATGTAATTTCTCTCCTTTTCAGGGATAGCATATTTCATTACACTAAAACCCCTATCAAATAATGCTTCCACTACATCATTGTTTTATTGCACCACTACTCACTCCATGTAGGACCATTACTGTAAATATATGGGGAGCATATTTTGATACTCAGAGGTTTTCAGGGGCATTTCAATAGATCAAATCCCGTAACAAAAAATAGTGCAAAACGATTAAGTAGCACATCTCGATATATCAACAGAACACTGGCGATTAGAAATGGGCTGTTTCATTCAAAACATTTAAAAAACGTAGAGAAAGGATAGTACAGAGCCCCCCTGGGGTCAGCTGAGAGAGAAAAAAGCCATGCATGCGGCTATGAGTGGCTCATCAGGATCGGGAAATCAACTTGCCAGTCTCCTGCTGACTCTGCTAGCATGGCCGGCCAAGGTTTTCAAATGTAAACATCAGAGTAAACACCCAGGAAAAGGTGGAGAAGATGAGCTCCAGCTAGGGCTGTGCAATTCATCGAATTTTTATCGTGATTTCGCCTCCTAATGATCACAAAAACATTACGCACATTACGTTTTGCAAGTAAACTCTTATTTTGTTCTGAATTTTAAAAAAAGTACAAACAGGAAAAGTATTAAAGTTCTCATATTATAATCATTTTCAGGTTCATAATTGTATTTAGAAGTTATATCTAGTGCTGTCAAACAATTAAAATATTTAATCGCGATTAATCGCATTAATGTCATAGTTAACTCGCAATTAATCGCACATTTTCATCTATTCTGAACGTCCCTTGATTTCTTTTTGTCCCATTATTTTTTCTCATTTTAATGCTCTTATCAACATGGAAAAGTGGATCGGCTTGCTTTGTGCAAATGTTTTTTTTTTTTTTATTGAAAACAACATTGGCATATACTGTAGTGTTCAATTTCACACTAACATTCTCACTTGGAGCAGTCATTCACACTTGGAGCAAATAATCTCTCACACAATGTAACACTATCCATCAATAAAAGGGTGAAAAAAATACTTTGTCACACAAACAGCCAGTTTGCTGGGAAGCTTGCTTCTTTTGTACAACATGCCCAGACAGTGAAGACAACCTTTCAGAAGGTACTGATGTGGCCGGTGTTGCTAAGTACTTGGGTGCAAGGCGGGCCATTTAACTGTGTGCCCCTTCATGTGTGGACCACCATTCCTGGGGACAGTCATCCATGCCAGTAAGAGGCTCTGCCTTGTAGCGCTCCAGACATTACTCAATACTGTCCTCCTCTTCATCAGACGAAGACTTGTCTAACCCTAACCCCCCAAAACGTAACGTTAGCCTACTACTCTTTGGCCGGCTCGCAAGCCCAAACAAGTGTGTGCTGTTGTTTTGTTTCCGGTCTAGCCAGAATAGGTTTACATGGTTTAATTTTCAAAAAAGACCACATTTTTGTTGTACTGCACATTGCTGCAGCTCCTCTTCTCACCCTGTGTGTTGAGCTCTCTGTTTTAGCTACAGAGTGAGACATCTCACTTCTGTTCCTATCTTTGTTGGGAGTCATACATGCGCAGTAGCTAGGTAAGTACTGCTAGCTAGTCAGTTGCAGAGCATGAGGTCATGCCATGCTAGCTAGCTAGACGAGCATTATAACGTGTGTTACAAAGCGACGCACTTTCGTCACAGAAGTAAAGGCTGGACTACAATCGAGCTGTTTGGAGCAGTTTGTGAACAGTGTTTTCTCTGGTAGATGGTAAGGTTTTTTTCACTTTGTAAACCTATAACATGCACAAAAAAGATATATAACACAATAAAGGGGAAAAAAACCAAAAAGCATAATATAAGGGAAATTTCACAGTTCAAGGTGTTTTCACTGTTCATTTGTTTAACTGTTTCAATGTTTTTTAAGTTTACTGAATGCAACATCTTTTCAATGTTTCAATCGTGATTTCAATATTGACCAAAACAATTGTGATTATGATTTGTTTCCATAATCAAGCATCACTAGATCCAGCTAGCCAAAACCATCTATGCATTATATACAGTGTATATATAAAATATCCGGTGAGCGGCAGTTCTCTTGGCCAAAAGGTCTTGTTGATGGCAGAGGTCAGAGGAGAATGGCCAGACTGATTCGATCCACTAGAAAACCAACAGTAACTCAAATAACCACATGTTACAACCAACCAAGGTGTGAAGAAGTGCATCTCTGAACGCATAGTATCGCATTGCCAGACTATCTCCACAGCGCTGTGGAGTGACCGAACACCCAGAATGTTGCACCTTGAAGCATATGGGCTACAGCATCAGAAGACCACACAGGCTGCCACTCCTGTCAGCTAAGAACAGGAAATGGAGGCTACAACTGCACAGGCTTTCCAAGATCGGACAATAGAAGATTGGAAAAACGTTGCCTGGTCTGATTTGGTGTAAACAACATGAAAGCATGGATCCATCCTGCCTTTTATCAATGGTTCAGGCTGGTGGCGGAGGTGTAATGGTGTATTTTATTTGCACATGTTGGGCCTCTTAGTACTAATTCAGCGTTGTTTAAACACCACAGCCTGCCTGAGTATTGTTGCTGACCATTTCCATCCCTTTATGACCACAGTGTACCCATTGGATGGCTACTGCCAGCAGGATGAAGCGCCATGTCACAAAGGTCAAATCATCTCAAACTGGTTTACTTGAACATGACGATGAGTTTACTGTTTTCGAATGGCCTTCACAGTCACCACATCTCAATCCAATAGAGCTGCTTTGGAATGAGGGGGAAGTGTTTTTACAGTCTATGGGTGGAACGGGAGATTTGCATCATGGGTGCAGCCAACAAATGGACACCAAACAGTGGAAGTCATGGCACACAGGAATAAGAAACAACAGGCTTTGGCTACACGGACAAAATGTCCTTCCTTTAAGCAACTATATATATATATATATATATATATATATATATATATATATATATATATATATATATACACATACATACACACACACACTACCGGTCAAAAGTTTTAGAACACCTCAATTGTTTTAGTTTTTTATTGAAATTTTAGCAGTTCAAGTCCAATGAATAGCTTGAAATGGTAAAAAAGGTTAAGTGGTGAACTGCCTGAGGTTAAAAAAAAATTAAGGTTATCCAAAACTGAAAAATAATCTGCATTTCAATATTTTACAAAAAGGCCTTTTTCAGGGAACAAGAAATGGGTTAACAACATAAAGCTGTTCTGCAGCAATGGAGGTTGATCAAGCTTTGAAAGTTGGTGCTATCAATTCCCACAGGTATTCCAACTTGTCTGGATTACTTACAACCCCCTCTGTTTGTATAAAAGTATTGTTGGAACACACTGTGGTACCATACCCTAGTGAGCATTATATGAACAGTATTGTACTGCAGAAAGTAGTGTGTTGCTATAAAAATGGCGGGAAAAAAGGCAATCAACAATGGAAGAGAGACAGACCATCATAACACTTAAGAATGTTGGTCTTTCCTACAGAGGAATTGTGAAGAAAGTCAAGGTGTCAGTGAGTACAGTATTCTTCACCATCAAAAGGCACTGGGGGAAACTCTGACAGGAAGAGGTCTGGCAGACCCAAAGCCACAACAGAATCAGAAGACAAGTTTCTGAGAGTCAACAGCTTGCGTGATAGGCGGCTCACAGGACAACAGCTTCAAGCACAGCTTAATAGTGGTCGTAATAAGCAAGTCTCAGTTTCAACTGTCAAGAGAAGACCTCGAGCTGCAGGTTTGATAGGTCGAGTTGCAGCAAGAAAGCCATTGTTAAGACATCAGAATAAGAAAAAGAGGCTTGCCTGGGCCAAGAAACATCGTCAATGGACGACTGAAGACTGGAAGAAGGTGTTATGGACTGATGAATCAACATTTGAAATCTTCGGTTCATCACGCAGGATTTTTGTACGCCGTCGAGTAGGCAAAAGGATGGTTCTGTCAAACATGGAGGAGGAAGCGTGATGGTCTGGGGCAGTTTTGCTGGATCCAGGGTCGGTGATTTGTACAGAGTGAAAGGCACCCTGAACCAAAACGGCTATCACAGCATTTTGCAGCGCCATGCAGTACCCTCTGGTATGCGCCTAGTTGATCAGGGGTTCATCCTACAGCAAGATAATGACCCGAAACATAAGTCCAAGCTATGCCAGAACTACCTTAGCAAAAAAGAACAAGATGGTAAGCTTAAAAACATGGAGTGGCCAGCACAGTCACCAGACGTAAACCCCATTGAGCTGGTTTGGGATGAACTGGACAGAAAAGTGAAAGCAAAGCAAGTGCCACACATTTATGGGAACTTCTGCAACAGAGTTGGGAAGGACTTTCTGAAGAATATTTGATTCCCATTGTAGAAAGAATGCCACGAGTGTGTTCAGGTGTTATATCTGCCAAAGGGGGCTACTTTAATGAGTCAAACATTTAGAATACATTTTGGTTTATAAATTGATTCCATGATTTCTTTTTTAACTTAAATTGTTCATTTGTTCTATTATTTCATTTCAGAGTACAATAAGACATTGAACTGACATCAGTTAGGGCTGGGCGATATGGAGAAAATCAAATATCACAATCATTTTGACCAAATAACTTCGATATCGATACCACAACGATATTGTAGTGTTGACTATTGGTGCTTTCACAAAATATTTACACAATGAGAGTTTTGATAAATAATCATCAGTGATGTGGATATAATGACTAAGTGGGTAAAGGCAAATAATATAACAGTTACAACAGTCTGGTAAGTTCAGAAAATGACATTACTTTACTGTAATGCAGCCTTTAAAACCAGGAAAAGACAACACTTATGCCATATTACGATATCCAAAATCTAAGACGATATCTAGTCTCAAATCACGATATCGATATAATATCAATATATTGCCCAGCTCTAATATCAGTATCATTATAGCACTTACAGTAAATGACTAAAATAGTTGACTTACACTGTCCACCAGCCACATACTTGATTCCCGCCCACCAATTAAAGATCATGGTGCCGTGGTGGTAAATATGAAGGAATGTCAGCTGGCTGTTTTTCTTCCTCAGGATGAAGAAGAGCTGCTCATAGAGAGGAGCAGAGGAGGCGGTTACAGTTTCAACTCTGCATTTCACTGATATTGCAAAGATGTTTTTATAAAATACGCACCGTGTCACTGAGCTCTATAACCTTAGAGAAGAAGAACCACCAGCAGGCCTTGGCCATCTGGAGGACAGAAACAATAAAGAAATGATATTATTATTCATTCTGTCTGAAAGGATAAATTTACTGTGAATTATGTTCCACTTGTAGCTTGTGAAAGACCAAATGTGTGCATAAAGACACCAAAGTGACTGAACGTATCAAGTGAGACACTTGCTTACCCTTACTGCCAGCGGGCTGTTGCTGTAATCTACAGGCTGACACAGATAGCTGTAGTTCGAGAGCCAGGACGTGACCAGGAACTGGAACAGATTCATACAATGACTTAATTAAATGAAACACCACCAATATCACCACTTATATTATAAAACACAAATTCCTAAGTGGAAGCAGCAGCTAAAACCTGTAAAACCGAATATGTCCATCTTCAACGTGTTCATCATTGGTCTGGTTTTCTGATTAAAAGAAAACAAAATGCGGTACAAACGCACCTCGTAGAACATGTAGCCAGACAGGCCGACCATGCCAAAGTTGTAAACAATGAGAACCCCTTTGAGGTCAAGAGCTTCTCTGTGTTTCATCAGACGAGGGCCGGCCCACACCACGAAGAGGTACGCCAGGAAGATGAGTGCCACCGGGACGGGGGAGTAGACCAGCAGCCACTGGTCTGTCCTCTTGTCTGGAACATAATAGAGCTCTGTGTCAGGGGACTATTTACAAATTAACACATGGATTACAGGACCCATCTCTGGCTAGAATTACCCATGGCATGGCATTTCACTTTATGAGGTTTTTTAACATTAATATGCGTTCCCCCAGCCTGCCTATGTTCCCCCAGTGGCTAGAAATGGTGATAGGTGTAAACCGAGCCCTGGGTATCCTGCTCTGCCTTAGATGGGCGGATCTGGAATCTTGCTCTTTATGACATCATAACGAACAAAGTGGAAGTTGGTCAAAGCAACAACCCACCCTCTCTCTCCTCCTCAATAGCTACAGACACAGAAATGGCACATCCTAAGGAAAGCTCATTGTGGGACTGGCTCTAGTGGCTGTAATTCTGCACCAAGGCTGAATTTCGGGAAAGAGACTTCAGATACAGTATTAGGGGACCACTAAGGTCTATATAAAAGAGACTTTAGATACAGCATTAGGGGACCACTAAGGTCTATATAAAAGTTAAAAAAATTGCACTTTGAGAAAAATAAAAGGCAGTTTCCGTCTGACAAGGAAAAGGGTCCTCCCTATGTTTGGGTCCGTGGTGCTCCCATCCCTATATGTCACAAGCTAATATCATGGTGGCTAATCATGTGAGAAGCCACAAAGCAGTCATTGTGAAGACGAGCCGGGGGAGCACAAATCTGCAGCTGCCAACTCACACACACAGGCTTGTTGTTTAGACTGGACTGTTAGGAGAAAGAATCACCATCATACCTCCATTGTCCACTATCCTCTGGTGCATAGACACGACACTTTGCCACGCAGAAGCCATCTGGAAACATAGAGAAAGTTAACATTTAGTTAATATAGGTAAAAATCTGTAGCCTTTAAAAGATAAAAAAAAAAAAGTACTCACAGATGCAAACTTGCAACCAGTGTTTCAACACTTCAGTGACCACGCTGGAGAACCTTTGGACCGACGTCTGGCAAATAAGTATTAGCAAAGGTCAACCTGCAGCACCTGCTGTAGCCACATCTTCTGAATGGATGAATAAAGACAGACTGCAGCGACCAGCTGCACCAGAAACATTTCTGCTGCAACAGATTTAACTAAACCACAGTAAACAGAAAATCAAAATAGGTGCAATAGAGTTGCCTCCCACTTTGAATGACAGGAGAAAAAGTAATTGGTTTACTCAAACCCGGATTATCCACAGACAGTATGGGATTATAAAGGCACTTGGGCCAGTGCCCAGGGGCACCAACCATTCACAACCAGTGGTGGGGGGGGGGGGCACCACATGACACCAAGCTTTAACAATATTTTCCGTAAATTGTTATATTATTCAATTGAAATTGTTGAAAGATCATACATTACTCGTTTATGAACACTAATTTCACAATAATAATAATAAATTATAAATAAATCAATATTACATGACCACTATCACTCCCCCTCCCCAATCTGTCAGAGTTGAGTTGGTCCACAGGTACGCGCAAATGTATCATTTGGGGGATTTGGGGGGGGGGGTTAACAATAATCAAAAGTGGCCAGTTTAACCCCCCCCCCCCAAAAAAATGTTATCATAATGATGAATGTAAAATATTAACTGTTATAAAAAATGATAAGTGGTTGGCTTTCTTGGGTTTACTTCCTGTTTGGGAGTATATATTTGCCGGAATAAATTACATGTTCAGCACAGCAAGGGGCGCTGTTTCCTCCCATAATGTGACCAACTTTTTAGTTTTACTTCATTTTTTGCTTATGTATGTCTTGTATAATTCCATTGATTTTATTATTCTGCGTGTGTGTATAAACAAAGTCCCTTTTTCGGAGATTATATATATATATATATATATATATATATATATATATATATATATATATATACATATATATACATATATATACACATATATATATACACATATATATATACACATATATATATACACATATATATATACATACACATATATATATACACACATATATATATATACATACACATATATATACATACACACACACATATACATATATATACACACACATACACACACACACAGACGTATATATACATATAAATAAAAAAACACTCTCTTATCCATCAAGGGATAAATGCATATACATATTCCTCTGTAAAATGAAATAAGTCATAACATGATAAGTATTTTTCATGATAGAAATACTGATGCTAATGCTTGTTCGGAATATAAACGGAAGTTCAAATGTTCCATTAGCTGACATGAAACCAGGTGTTTGTCTTGAGTCTGTGCTTTATTATCCAAAATTACATCCTTTAAACTTTTTGTCTACTTGCATTACATTTTTATTGTGGTAATAAACATGACAATTATCTTACATACTGCTTGTAAAACATGTAGACTAGTCATAATATCTACACACAAATAAACTACACTGCTGATTCAATAAAAGTCCCTACAGGAACATCAGAGGAGCAATATACATTTTTAATTACAGTTTAAAAAACAGATGTTTTAAAATATGTGATGGCACTTTGTATTTGATTCCCACCAAAGTACCAAAGATACCAAAGTAATTGGCAACATAGGGCTGATGCTTTGACAAGAAGGCATATGTGCACTTTCTCACACACACACACACACACACACACACACACACACACACACACACACACACACACACACACACACACACACACACACACACACACACACACACACACACACACACACACACACACACACACACACACACACACACACACACACACACACATCAAGATTCCTGTTTAACTGTGTTGAAGAAGGAGCTGAGGGAGAGCTGTCTGCTGCCGCTGTTAGCGGCACTCTTTTTTTTTGTTGAGGTTTGTGGTGTCTTGTCATTCTTTGTGCCAGTCTGCTTCTGCCTTTTCCCATCCTAAGTGAGAAAAGTAAAGACAAATGATGACGGTGCAATCTGTTATTAGTATAGGATTATAGAATAAGGTACACATATGTATACATATACATACCGAAGTATACTTACCTTAGAGGTTTGTTCTTTTTGACTGTCCACAGAGTCGCAAAGCTTCACAATCTGCAGGAGTTAACATGTTGATCCCATTAATTCAGACTACACATAAACAGATGTGGACACTCACTCAGTCCTGCTGTCACTTCTTTCTGAAACAAACTCAACACCTACCATTCACATTCTCAGAAAATCAATTGAATAAATCGCATTAAAAGAGAAGATGTCATTTTCATTTAAACGGTTTAAAAGGTTGTTAAACTGCAGCTCCAAATAGCACCGTGATATCAGGGGAAACTTGAACTTGGAACCAGTGAAATTCTGTAATGTGGCACATGGAATCTACAGCAAGTGTCTCTGCACACCAGAAGTACATTTAGGAAAGTAGATTCCTGTTGCAAAAGCATGCTTTCTGCTACTACATTATGACCCAGCCAGACCTCTCAGGTCGTCTGGGACAGGTCTACTTGTTGTCCCCAGAGTCAGAACTAAACAGGGGGAAGCAGCGTTCAGTTTTTATGCTCCACATATTTGAAACAAACTCCCAGAAACCTGTAGGTCCGCTGCAACTCTCAGTTCTTTTAAATCTAAGCTAAAGACCTATCTTTTTGATGTTGCTTTTCTTTAAATAATCTATTAACTTTAATTTCTTATACTGCACTGTAACTTTTATTCTTATACTGCACTATCAATTTTATTCTTGTCTTTTAATGTTTTTAATATTTGTTTATTAATGTTTTTAAATTGTTTTAAATTGTTTTTAACTGCTCTTTAATGTTTTATGTAAAGCACTTTGAATTGCCCTGTTGCTGAAATGTGCTATACAAATAAAGCTGCCTTGCCTTGCCTTTCAGCCCACTGCTGGTGCTGCTAACCTTCACAGCAGGGCTACACACACACACACACACACACACACACACACACACACACACACACACACACACACACACACACACACACACACACACACACACACACACACACACACACACACACACACCCCCCCCCCCCACACACACACACACACGTGCCGGTTAACAAAATAAAAAACCTTTTTCACTCCTGTGGACACAGCAGCTTCCTGTAGAGCGGACCTGGTGAGCCACTGTGCATTTTCATTCTGTGTTTGTGTGTCAGTGTCCTTCAAACACACACTGTGGACCACGTATGTCTGGTGAATGTGGGAGAAGATGTGAACCACCTGCAAACAGCCAATTAATGAGCCATCAAAAAGGGTTGTTACACGGCTGCACGCCATTTAAAAGTGTGTCTGGCAGATAGATGGTAAACATCAAGCTTACCTCTCCCACATACTGGAAGAGGCTCTCAGTCAGATGGGTTCCCAGAATCCCGCTGATCTGAGCACACAGCGCCTTCTTCCGTTTCATCTCAGAGCTCTTCTCCTCCAGCAGAAGATTTGGAAACTCCCACAAGCCTGCCAGCAAACCTGTCAAAACACACACACACACACACACACACACACACACACACACACAGACACACACACACACACACACACACACACACACACACACACACACACACACACACACACACACACACACACACACACACACACACATTTGATGAAAGTATAAAATTTCAACCGACAGATTTATAGGTTTTGTAGGCTTTGAGTTGTAGTGGAATAGAAGTATAAAGCAGCAGAAAACTCAAGTAGAATTGTACTGACGTACAGTAATTGAGTAAATGTACTTTTCCAACACTGCATTTCTGTATTTAGTCTTTCTTTAAAGTTTACCTGACTAATAGTAAATCTATAATGAAAATATCTGCCAAAATGAACACTGACGGATGAAGCTAAAGCTGCAGAATGATCTAGCAGTCTAGCAGAGTTATGGACCAATGAATCGCCGCTCACAGCCACCATTTTTTCAGCGATTCAAATCAGGAAGTTAAAAACAAAAACAGCAATTCACTCTGATTATCAGGCAGGAGACAACTTCATTTTGCAGCTGACTCTGAACCACCACAAACAGATCCCCCGCTAGGAGGACACACTGCAGACACAGACCTTTGTTAGGCCTCTGTGTGAGCAGGTACTCGTCCTCTCCCTCCTCTCCACGTCTGACCACCACACAGGTCAGAGTTCGCTCCACTCGAGGAGGCTTCTTTGCCGGCTTTCTGGGGAAGTTCTGAACACCCAAGTCATCGTCCCAGGGCTCCGAGGGACACAGCAGACATGTCCCACTGTTTACTGAGGGAGAAGAGAAAGTACTTACTTAATTATAATAAGATGACTACATGAAGGTCTGAGAGGTCTGAGGATGAGAAGAGGACTCTGGACACTTACCACAGTCTTCTATGTCAGGCAGGGTGGACGGCTTCCCCAAGAGCTTCCTGGAGTTTTTCTCTTGTTTGACGTGAACCTGCACATTCACACGCAAATTCCAAACCTTTTCTATATGATCCAAAGCATTAACCATCTATATTAGCACTTTTGCAAAGCACAACCCATAACCAATACTTAATAACACTAGTTTGGAACCTTACTTTGCGGAAAGAGTGGCAGTGAGAGTGTACGGGACACTGGCTGCAGAGTGGTCCTTTGGGAGTGCAAACTCGTGCTCCCAGCTCCATCATGGCTTGGTTAAAGTCCCCGGGTCTCTCAGGGTCCACCAGTGTATTGGCTAGACTCCTGAAATAGAGCAGGAAAAAAAACATTTAAAAAGCTGGAATCATCATCATCAGCTATTTATTTAAGCAATATATTACTCCAGAATGGATGAATCTTAAAAGTTTTTTTCACATTAACCGACCCTGGGTATCCTGCTCTGCCTTTAAGAAAATGAAAGCTCAGATGGGCCAATCTGGAATCTTGCTCCTTATGAGGTCATAAGGAGCAAGGTTACCTCCCCTTTCTCTGCTTTGCCCGCCCAGAGAATTTGGCCCGCCCATGAGAGAGAGACATCATGGCTTGAAAACAAGCAAAGCATGGCAGTTGGTCAAGGCCACACCCCCACCCTCCACCTTGCCCTGCCCCACTTCTACTCAATAGCATTTAAAGCTACAGACACAGAAATGGCACATACTAAGGAAAGCTCATTGTGGGACTGGCTCTAGTAAGTAAGTAAGTAAAATGTATTCATACAGCGCTTTTCACAGACAGGGTCACAAAGTGCTTTACAATGTGCATAGACAATAAAAACATAATAGAAAAATAGTCTAAGAATACAATAAAGTAAAAATACAACAGATAACATTATCAATAAATAAAAGACAGAGGTTACCGAAAAGCTAGCCTGAACAAGTGAGTCTTCACTTGTCCCTTAAAACAGTCCACATTCTCAGCAAACCTAATGCTGGTTGGCAGAGCATTCCAGAGTCTGGGTGCCATAGCGGCAAAGGCTCTATCCTCACATGTCTTCAGACGAGTGCGTGGCGTGGATAGCAAATTTTGGCTGATAGACCTGAGAGACCGGGAGAGGGTGCGTAGGTGAATTATGTTGGCAAGATAAGCTGGGGCCTGACCATATAACCCCTATAGGTTATGGTGAGAATTTTGAATTGGATCCTGTAAGTTACAGGAAGCTAGTGAAGGGAGCAGAGTAAACAGGTGATATGGGTGCGCCTGTTTGATCTAGTAAGTAGCCTAGTAGCAGCATTTTGAATGGATTGCAGGCGGTGAAGGACAGATTTGTTGAGCGAGGAGAAGAATGAATTGCAAGAGACTTCAGATACAGTATTAGGGGACCACTAAGGTCAATATAAAAGCATCCAAAAAGCAGCATGTCATAGGACCTTTAAGATACCATTTAGAAAGACTGACTTAATATTAAGTCTTTATTTTTTTCCCTGTGCTTTGATAAAATAAAAAGAAAATTTTAATTTGACAAATTCATTTTTAGATTTGGATTGAAATAGCTGAAAGAAATAAAACTAAAAGTGAGAGTGGTCTGCAGCATTCAGCACAAGCTGAAGCGTTAGGGGTGCAAGCTGAGAGAGAGAGAGAGAGAGAGACTGTAAACTGTTTCAACTACAATACCTTTTGAATTCGTACCAAATACAGTTTTCTCTTTTATAAAACAGGATTTCCTAATCTAAATATCTAAATCTCACCTAAGAAAATATTAAACAACAACAACAATAGTTGCCTGGAGTCATCTGAGACAACCTCAAACACACAGGAATCATTCTGTGTAGACCAAAACTGTCCTCGCCAGACAGACTTAGAACAGGTTTGTTTATGAAAGCCAATGAAAACTGTATGCAGAGTCGATAATTGACCAGTAGAGACGTAGGTTTGAGTGACAGGCAGACATTAAGGTTTACTGCATGCAGAACTTACAAAAGCAGGTACCAAATGCAAGAAAAACAACAACAACATTAAAGCCATTCATAGATATTAAAGTAGGTGTTGGGAACAAAGTCTAAATGCAGGTTCCTTAAGGATTTTAGTCTGAAGTGTAATCTCACCAAAGTGCCTCTGTTACTGCAGGACCTGTGCTGTCAGCTCCGATGGCTCTCAGGCGACACAGCACCCGAATCACATTGCCATCCACGGCTCCAGTAACCTAGGCAACAGGGATATTTTTTTAGTCATCAGTGATGAACGGTGTATTAAAGCTAAGTGTGGCCTAAGAGTTTTGCTCTGGCCCATAGACACACACCTGAGCCAGTGCAATAGAGCCTACAGCTGCAGCAGTGTAGCGTCCCACTCCTGGCAGCTGTTTCAGCAGGCTGTCGACCGTGCGAGGCATCTCCCCCTTGAGCTCTGACACCACCTACAACAGGCAAGTGATGCAAGTGAACAACCTTCACCACGATATTTCATACTAAGTCATTATTACGTGCAATTTTATGGAATTTCATAGTCTATATCCACAACGTTCCACTTCCGGGATTGCTCTGGTGTCCAAAGATGTCTATCTTTTGGGCCGGATGTTTGTTACCTTCTGCTTTCTTTGTGTTGGAATTTTTAACTCTGTTGGATATATGAGGACTATGGTTAACTGCTCCTCAGATCTCTGCAGGGTAAATCCAGACACGTAGCTAGACTATCTGTCCAATCTGAGTTTTCTGTAGCACAACTAAAACAACTTTTTGAACGTACATATGTTCCACCAAAACAAGTTCCTTCCTGAGGCTACTTTGCAGTGGCACCGGGGCTCCGTCCGGCGCTTAGCACCGCCCATGAGGATCATAAGTTGGTTTAAAGAAATGCCAATGAACCAGAGCACGTTTTTCTCCCATCCTGGAATGCTGTGTGGACTAGCCAGACCCTCCTGCGCAGCGCTGTGCGGAAAGGTCTGGCAATGCGAGACTAGTCATTTCATAAATCTTTGCACTGAGCCACACATTTAGAGTGAATGAAGAATACAGAAGGCATCAGACTAAAATGCAGATATACGTTAGAGAAAGGATTGATTTACAAAACACAATACAGACCTTTTGAGCTCCTTCATGCAGTCTTTTTCCTCTGGAGTAGTAGCCAAGACCCGACCACATCTGGTTCACTTCCTAAACATAAATGAAATCAATAAATTTAGTTTAAAATTTTTTATAAATATTTTAAAATCACAATCATCTTTAACGACTGCTTTTAGTAATCACCTCTAGAGTAGCAGCTGCCAGATCCTGCACCGTGGGCCAGCGCTGGAACACAAGTGGAGTAAGAGTTTAAATTACACATAATGCATGTAATATATTACACAATAATACATTTAATATATCACAAGGCCTCCAGTGAAATGAACAGCTCAACCTACCTTCATCCATTTGATGTAATAATCTATCACCGTGGCAACTTGTGTCTGTTGCAGCATGATTTCTGAAACCCACACTAAAACAAAGAGAAAACGCTCTCATAAAGAGTGTCATCAGCAGATTAAGATGTTTAATATGTTTACGAAAACATCTTCTTACCTGCATATGTCCTGATGTTGAGGTCTGACTCGGTCACAGCCTGTAAAAGAAATACAAGGAGCCAGTCAATTATAGCATGCACAGATGAAACCCAAGAGGCAGCATTGGGTCCTCCAGGAGTCCCTGTAACATGGAAACCCCAAATATCCAAACCAAATCTACAAAGGTCTGATTGCTCTCATGACTTGTAACTCCCCTAAGGACCAGCTGCTGGGCCTAAGGGGAAGTAAGAAATAATAAATAAAAGGAGAAAGAAAATAGATAAGGCTTCTACAAGGCTACAGCATTGTTTTTAACATGTGCATAATCCAAGATTGGGCATTTTATTATTCAGTAATAGATGCATTTTATTGTTTAGTAATCATAAAATACTGTCAGATATCATCGTTAAGAAATTATATTATGACTGTATACTCCAAAGTCCTAGTATAATTTACTGTGGTTATGTAAACCCTGTTTTACTTTTAGGATCTGTACGGTGACTAAATAAGTCATTAAAAACACTAATGAAACCATCAGATCTCAGTGTCAAAATAAAAAAGTTGGTTTCATGTAGGGCTGGGCGATATGGAGAAAATCATATATCACGGTATTTTTGACCAAATATCTTGATATCAATACAGAGACGATATTGTAGTGTTAACTATTGGTGCTTTCACAAAATATTTACACAATGAGAGTTTTGATAAATAATCATCAGTGATGTGGATATAATGACTAAGTGGGTAAAGGCAAATAATAAAACAGTTACAACAGTCTGGTAAGTTCAGAAAATGACATCACTTTACTGTAATGCAGCCTTTAAAACCAGGAAAAGACACCACTTACGTCATATCACGATATCCAAAATCTAAGACGATATCTAGTCTCATATCACAACATCAATATAATATCAATATATTGCCCAGCTCTAGTTTCATGTACACTGAAGTAACCATATGTCTGAACCAAACTACAACACCTTCTGTACTTTTATAATAAAAAATGAAAGTCTTGTAAAATTTCTTTTAAAAACCGGTGAAATAAATGTTTCTCTCTACCAGAGTCCTCCATGGCAGCTCTCTCTTCTCCTTGTCGTACCAGTTGAGGAGCTGAGAGCGCAGCAGCACAACATCAGCAGGATCACGGAAAGTGTGGTATGTTGACGGTGAGGAGGCATTCGTGGTTTCCTCTGGAAGACCAAAAACATCATTCTCATTCAAACTAAACCACTGATGTTAAAGCAATACAACATGTATAAAATACCCCAGGATGGGGGGGGGGGTTAACAATATCCAGTGGGCAGATTTCTTATGTCATAACTTTTTATTACTGGTGATGAGTTTCTCACCCATCATTGTATTTTGTATCAAAAAGTGGGCTGGCCCTCTCTCACCATCCGGAGAGAGCAACGTTGTTTACTGTTTATTTACAACAATGTATGTGGCAAGATTCCCCTATATCTGTCTTCGCTGCTAAATGTGACTAACACAACATCACTGACACACATTAGACTTTTCAAGCCAGGCATCATTTGTAAATTAGGAAAGAGTGCTTTTAGCATTTTACGCTCCTGACAGATGGAACTGGCTTCAGGAGTTCTCTTAAATTAGAACAACTCGTTTCCATTGGGACATTCAAGATGATGCTTGATGTGTGGTGGTGATGGCGCAGTTGCTCCAGAGGCATGCAACCTCTGATATTACATATTATTATACAATTGTAAGTCGCTTTGGATAAAAGCGTCAGCTAAATGACATGTAATGTAATGTAATGTTTGAAAATGTGTTACAAAGGGACTGCTCTTGTTTTTAATAGCCCTCTTATTCACCTACATCAGTGATTGTCATTTGTTTTTATTGTTTATATGCAGGGACGTCAGACTGGGGGAAAAAGGGGACTGAGTACCCAGGGCCCTCATTTGCATGCTGGGTGGGGCCCATAGAAAATGCCTTTCTACAGGGCCCAGAATTTTGTGCTACACCCCTGTTTATTTGAACTGTAATTCTGTGATTGTTCATTTTTTTTTTACATATTGTAAATTGGGTATTGTTTTATGATCAGATTATTTTATGATCATATATTATTTATTTGTACTGTAATTTGTTTTGACATTACCTAGTTCATAACTCCTTAATATTGCGAAGGTCTATTTGAAATAACATAGAATGTATTACCTGTAAAAGTGTGAAATTGAACATCATAGGCCCACAGGATTAATGTAGTCATTTCGGAGGCTGTCACTTCACCACTTAGTTAAATAAAAACCTTTCTGACACGGTTTGAAAACAAAAAATAAAGACAGTGCCTTACATCGTTCGAGTATTGCTTTTATTGTGTCCACCTGAGTGATGTGTGAAATGATGGTCTGAGAGGTAATGAGTTCTTTTATAAATCTCATGCATGCAGACTACAGAATGTTTGCAGACAGACATCGGCAGACAAATGTGTTTCTGGTTCATATAATCACTATTATTAATAATGTGGATACATGAAGTACCCAACATGTGTGTCTTTTAACACAATTACAGTAGTTAAGTAACATCGACATTGTTGGAATCTAACGTTACCGTCTTTAACAGCTGTGTGTGACCTCTTCCTCTTTGGTTTCGCCGTATCTACCATCTCCAGTCCGGCTCTTTTGCCTTTAAGCATCGCTGAACGTAACCTGCTCATTTTAAAATACCACGTGTAAAGATGTATTACATTTATCTGCGCACAGCACTCTAACTTGTTTACCTCACGGATTCATTTTGGCTCCCGCCACATTGAGCACGGATGGTCGCTGCTTGTCCAATCTGCTGCATGGAAACAGCAGACGTACGTGTTACGTCATATCCGGTAGGAGGATCAAAATCAAAATTGAGTAATGGCAAGTCTGTGTGGTTGTGCAATTATAATTTCATATAGATTATTATTGATTATCATTATCGTAACCCTGGATTGGAGAAGGCATTTATTTCATGAGTGCGTATTACAGAATGTAAAAAAATAATAAAAATTTCAATTATTTAAAAAACTTAAAGGAAGCATCTTTGCAAATGCTGTGAGGAACAGTGAAATGCTTAAATATCCCTATGACAGGTCAAAATCACATGTCGAGTTAAGCAAACTAATTACAATTCAGTGTAAAACTCTATTAAAACATAGTGTATTTTTTCCCTCTGAAATCACATGTAAAGTCCTAATTGATCACTTTTAAAAATAATTAAAAAAGAAAAAGAGAGACAGCAAATCAAGAATTAAACTTCTGTAAGTCTTTAATGACATAAAAGCAGTATGTACACACATGTTCTAGTTTATTCATATCCATTATTAAATTGATTTGTCCCTCATATCAGCCTTCAGAGTTGGTCACAGTGGTTGGTCACCATCCAAAACTGGAATGCAAAGATTGGAAAGAAAAGAAAGAATTATTCTCACATGGTACAGGCAACCTAGGAAAAAAGGATTTGTTGAACAAATAAGGATCATTACCTTCAGTTACGTTAACCTTGTTAGTTAGCAGGAGTTCTGCTTGTGTTTCATCCATATTCATGTACAAAGTGTCAGCTTGGTGCTGTAGAAAGACGGGGGTTGAATCAGTTAGTGCTGCCTTTTAGCAGCTTCTGCAGTGACATTTTAACTGATGTTATCGTAGCATTTAGTAAGTTATTAAAGCTTACCATGAAGGCTGCAAACAGTGTGCTGCCGATGCCTCTCTGCACATGTTCCTCAATAACTGGATATGAGCGGACAAAGTGCTGGGCAGAGATAAAAGTATAAGTGTGTGTTTGTGCATGCATATGTACAGTGTGTGTGTGTGTGTGTGTGTGTGTGTGTGTGTGTGTGTGTGTGTGTGTGTGTGTGTGTGTGTGTGTGTGTGTGTGTGTGTCTGACAGCAGGGATGTACCTTCAAGGCCAGACTAGCTTGTATTTGGGAATCAGTGTGTTCTCGGTTGCCCATAGCGTACAGAAGATGTTGGATCACTCCGAGAGAGAGAAGCTCACGAGAAACCTCTTGACTGTCTTCGGCCAGCAGGCTTTAACACATTCAACATCACAAAAATATATCATATATTATTATGTCTTATTATCCTTCCTGTATGACAGCAGCTAAAACTATAAGAAGATAAAGTCATTAAAGCAATATACTAGTAATACAAATTAAAGACATTTCAGATTTTTTTTTTACATCACTAAAAAAAAGAAAAGAACATCACATTTTCTGACGTTTGTTGTGTAAATAAACATTCATTTCATTATGTCTAGTAGATACACGGGACATATATTCCATACCGTATAGTTTTAGCTGCAGCAGCTTGTTGCACAAACACAGGCAGAGATCCAGTCATCTTGATTACATCAGATTCTGATAGGATTGTATGAATCAACAAAATATGTTATAGTACCTTGTTAATGGGACCAAATATATCACATTATGTCAAAAGTCAACTAAATGCCAGCACATTAACTGATGGGGTTTGGGTAGGTGGTAAAGTATGTGTCTGTTTCAGAAATTGTGGAAATAATAAGCATACCGTGGTTGGTCCTAAAGGAAAATATATTTCCTGTCACTGATCAGTCTAAAAGGTTACTGTACTGTCTTTGGGAGAAAAGTACTTACTATGCTTTTTAAAAAAACAACACACTTCAAGACCTAAGTGTCACCTTCCATATTGTGGTGCTGCTGCACTTCTTCTTTAGTAGGCCTCAGCAGAGTCACCAGTCCACTGAGCAGCATTGGCCTCACATCATAACACTTCAGGTCTAGGATCAGATTTGTAGCTGCCAGAGACATACACAGGGAGACAAGAGTCTTGAGTGTGGTGACAAATTTAAAGGTGAACAATTTATTACAGGATTGACAATTTTACAGCCACAGCCACAAGGGCTATTGGATTTATCATTCGTATTGGTCTTTCAAAGTAAGTTTCAGCGCACACAAAAAAAAACAATCAATTAATCGGCCACACGTTTAACACCATGTGGTTTTAAACATTTTCTCAGTTTACCTTGATTCTGAACCTCCAGGTGCAGGGACCTGAGCATATACAGCAGAGGGTCTACGATGCTGTGATGGGCTGTTTTCATTTTGGACTGTGAGAGAGGATAGTGAGAGAACTATTGTATTTCTTCTTATATGGTAAATGTATCACATTTTGCTATAAGGTCGATTGTGTGAAAGAGCAAGGATGAGGGCACATGCATGCTCTGAGAATGATGAAAGTGCAAGCTTGCATTATTATATGCTTAGTGTGTACTCTCATGCTATACCTGCACAGTGTGTAATGTGTGCAGGACCAGCTGCTGGGCCTGAGGCGAGGTACAAGTCATGAGAGCAATCAGACCTTTGTAGATTTGGTTTTGATGTTTGGGGTTTCCATGCGACAGGGACTCCAGGAGGGCCCACGCTGCCTCTTGGGTTTCATCAGAGTTTGACTTAGCTAAGCACTCTGCGATGGCTTTCACACCTGCAAGAATGTGAAAAAAAAAATAGATAGGGTGTCACAGATAAGGCTACTACAATGCTGTATTAATAATCCAAATGGTAAAAGGAAAATACTTGAACATCAAGTAACCTGACTATAGATACACCTGAGGGAACATCAGCATTCCAGGTATAAAACAGTGCTAAAAACTGAACTGATCATATGTGTAGTGAATGAAGACATTTGAATGTATTTCAGGAAAAATCTTTATCAAATGTACCATGGCTTTCACAGATAATCTCTTTGTACTTGCGACCAGCATTTGAGACGGTGAGCAGAAGACGCAGGGCCTCGGACTTCTCCTCCTCTTTGGTCTCAGTGTGGTTCAAGATGTCCAGGAGAGTGAGAACACCTCCGTCCTCCAAGAACTCCATTAGGTACTGATCACTGAGGAAAAGTGAGAAAAGTGTCAAAACTACATAATGAGTCACACAGATACAGTAGTTTAAAGAGTATGATGCAGCATTTCATCTCACTTACTGGCCCGATGCGGAGAGGAAAATCCCAATTGCTTTAAGCTGCAGTCCTAAGAATGTCCCAAACATGTATCTAAATATTCAGTGAAGGACCTGGTCTAAGTTGATTGCATAACCATCCAGAACAGGAACCAGGAGTCGGCCTACTCCCTACAGGACTCAAAACTTTAAATGTCTTTACGTATGATTTGATTTCAGCCACAATATAGTTAAATGTGTGCATATAAAGGACACAGGGGAAAAGTAGAAAAATAATCATTGAAATGTGGTCATGCATTTAACCAACTCCCCTTCCTCATCCCTTTTGTCACTTTGTCATATAGGTTTAATTGCACAAAGAACACCAGCATTGGTGCATAAAAAAATACAGTACAGGATCAATACACAATATAACTATACTTTGTATTAACTTAATTTTTATAAAATGTGTCAACTATAAAGTTTAAGTAATCCTTACTGTTACATTCATCAATTGCAGCATACCATAATGTTTGTATAGGCTTTTCCACTAAAATCAGCAGGGCTCTAGCTAAAATATAAGTGTGTGTGGACAAAATTCCTAACCAAAGAAAGGATACGTGAGTCTCGTCCAGGTGGTGAGTCGAGCCAGGAAGAGGCTGGCAACCTGTGCGAACTCCAGCTCCAGCTCATAAAACGACTTCCCTGTGTTTTGACTCAGGAAAGTGTTCAACATGCGGCTGCGGACTGTCCTGTCACCACGGTCCCATTCTCGAAGAAAACTGAGCACTCTGCCGACATTCGCTTGTTCTTCCTGTGTTGACATCTTGTCTGCCCTTCTTCTTTCCACTTAAGTAAAGTTGTGTTTTTTCATCCCCTCCATAAACCAGAAACAGGCAGAGTATGCCTCCTGGCTGTAGCTGTCTGAATTTTTTTTGTCTTCAAAAATAATAATTTTTCGCGAGCTTTATTAGCTAGCTCCTTTATCATCTCCCTCACGTCCGTTGACGGTTGCTTAGCAACGTCCCCACAATCACTAACCGTGGTAAAGTTTTATATTTGACATTGGCTATTCGACACATTCGAAAAATCTATTATGCAGCTTGCCCTTTTGACCGAGTCATGTCAAACCACTTTTGGTGAACTCAGCAAACTCCCCTACACACTGCACAAAGCTTCTTAAAAAAAAAAAAACATGCTTTGATTTTATAAATATTTTTTAATGTAAAATAAATCGTATAAATCTATTATGCAGCTTGCCCTTTTCATGTCAAACCACTTTTGGTGAACTCAGCTAACTCCCCCACACAAGCTTCTTTTCCCCCCAAAAAAACATCCTTTGATTTTATAAATATTTTTTATGTAAAAAAAAAAAGAGACATAGTATAAAAACTATAGCAGTACAAGGATAAAGTTTTTAAAAAGACAGCATTAAATATGGGCATTATAAGAGAATAAAGTAGTCAATGTTAGAGGTTTGAAGTAATAGGGTTACAGCCATTGTTCAAGTATTAGGTTAGACCTCAGTCCAGGCTGGGGGAAAGAGGGAGGGAGGGAGGGAGGGAGGGGTTGTGCATATGGGCTAATATAGCCAGTAAACAGTGTAAACAGTGGGCCAGTGGACAGTCAGTACATAACTGTTGTTATAGGAGGTAGTGGAAGTGGTGGAGAGGGAGGAGAGGCAGACAGACTATGCAGAGAAGTCTATCTCTCCTCTTCCCTTTAGTGAAGCCTTGTAGAGTTGTATGGTCCTGGCCTGGAGACAAATGGCTTTCTCAGTCTGTCAGTTGTGCATGGCAGTGTGCGTAGTCTTGAGCTGATCATGCTCTTCTGCTTTGTGATAGTGCTGTGGAGTGGATATTAGTGCAACAGAATGCCACCGTTATGAATATACTGTCAAGCAGGGGTGATTCTAGGATCAGACCTTTAGGGTTGAGAATGTGACACGGATATAGTGCATGCAAAAGTGTTAACCTCCTCCCCCCCCCCTGCTAAATCAGTTTCATCTAAATCAATTATTAGCCGATAATCTCTGAGCTAGCTACTGAACAACGTCAGCTAACGTTTTTTGACACTATTAACACTATGATGGAACTAAAACTGAAAATAAGTCACAGTAATAACAACCAATTTGACACAATGTTCTAACATTCAGCAATTTTTGTTGCTTATACGTTTCAATTTTGGTTCTAGTCTGCGCCATGAAATAACCAACTTCTTCTCTGGCGACTACCAATGTTAAACTTCACAACAACACTCCTGATCTCCCTCTGACAGATCAGATAGAGACTCAGCCAAAGGCGGGAGTCTGGCACAACCACCTCCGATTGGCCAACACTATGTTTCTGGTAACCATTTACTTGACTGGGTTACAGGTGCTGCATAGCATCGGCGACAGGCACACAGGATATTAAACCTGTTTCAAGCCCTTTGAACCTGTAATTTTTTATCCTCTGTCACTAACAGACAAGTTTGCAACTCTAAGCACCAAAATTCATAAAAAAAAAAGAGGGGCTGAGATTAAATTTAGGTGGGCTTGAGCCCCCCCCCCAAAAGGGTCTAAAATCGCCCATGCTGTCAATATGCTATTGAAAGTATTCAAGCAACGGGCAATTGGGCCTCAGCAACAAGATTTCCCCCCAGGTCCAATAACAAGTTGACCTAGCCATGTTGTTGGATAGTTTAATATCTAATATGAATCATAGAATGGAATAGAAAATACTTTGTTTATGCCTACTGTTTTTGCAAGCAAAAGGGCAGAAATGTGCTATTAATCAGCAGTTTTAAATGATTTAATATGATTATTGTGTAACAGTAAATGTGAAAACTAAATCAGGCTATAGGTCTATATGTCAAGTAAATGGTTGACAGAAATGTCAACTGAATTTTACTCTGAAAAGTAGCCCACTGGAGCAGAAGCATACAGTAGCCTAGGCTATCAAGTAGGACTTCAAAATTGTAACCTAGAGTAGGCTATTTTAGTAAATGTGCACTTACTTTCCACTACTGCTGAACCGTTGCTTTGACCACATAACTATTTTGGAGCCAAACAAATGCGGGTGTTTCCTGTTGTGTGGTAGGCCTGTAATAACCCCAGGTAGGCTCGAGGTAACAGGAACTGAAGCCATTTGAGAAGCCAGTGCTGGAGATTTGCTGCCCTCCGCAGGCTGCTTCCCGGTAAATGTGCTTCTTTTCGGAGATAAAGAAGGAACATCTCGGTGTAGCCCTTTACAGTCTATGGTGTAGCCTAGTGGAGTAAAACCACAGTACAACATAGTACGGGACAGGGTCGTATTATAACACCATACGAATCACCGACCATAGGCTATGGTATGAATACACCATCATTTTCAGGATGTAGGCTACTTTTAATCTGCCTAAATGCCAAATAGCGGTTGGCTCACGCGCACAGGGCGACCACTTCATCTTTCCGGAGGAAACGCTAATTCATCGCTACATTGTTTACATTTCAATAACATAATACATGTCCTACAATCCCAACCCATTACTTAACATTAATAATGTCAGTGTGGTATTTTTAGCCTCATGAATGTGTAAATAATGGCAGATATAGACCGGCATATGGCACGTCAGACAGCCGTTCAGAAGAACACAGGGAGAGTGACAAGGACGGGGAGAGGGAGAAAGAAAGGGGAGGGGAACTGACATTAAAGCAACACAACAAGGAAACTACACCGCAGAGCCACAGACGCCTTCATTTTATGTTTTTGAATAATAGCCGGAGCTAGTGTGGCGAAGTGTAGGCTATCTGTAAAATCTCCCCGGAGCAGCTCAACCCACGCACAGCTTCAAGTGCCCGGAAAAGAAGCAGCTTTGACCGAGTTGGATTTAAAGGCGCTCTCCGACGCTTTCAGAGATATGGGTGAGGATAATAAAAGAGGGGTTTAATTGTAATTCTGAAGGAAATTAACAGGGGGACAGGCCTCTTCTTGCGGAGAGAGCCATGCCTAATGGGAGGTGGAAACAAAAGGCCAACCGCATAGCTTAGCCGTAATTAATGAAATGCCAATTTAGAATATATTTTGCCTATTTTGGACCCTTGATATTCCTTTCACCATGATAGGAGGAGTGCTATCATTTTAGCTTGCTGCAATTATGAATGATGCTGGCTTCCATTACAGTGGAGCTTTCATTATAAAGTCATTATAGTTCAAATAATGGCTGTTTGGCTTTCTTCCTGATGTAACTTAATACAGATCTGAGTGATATGACCTGAAAACATTATACATGCTTTAACGTTAGCATTATTGCACCCACATATCACTCCAGCGACCTGAGCACATTAGGATCCATCGATATGTGTGTGTGTGTGTGTGTGTGTGTGTGTGTGTGTGTGTGTGTGTGTGTGTGTGTGTGTGTGTGTGTGTGTGTGTGTGTGTGTGTGTGTGTTGTGGTGTGTGCTTCCTCAGGCTCAGAGCCACCCAGCTCTCCACAGGTGGTGGAGGATGGAGGAGAGGAGGATGAGGAGGAGCTGAGTGGAGGGGAGGAGGCAGACCTGCGGTCCAGTTCCGGCCGGGGCTCCCTGCTGACCCGGAGAGGCATCACCCTGAGAGTGCTACTCAAGGATGGCCTGGTGGAGCCGGGGGATGGCGTGCTAGCAATCCACTACCTGGTAATAACACACATAACAGCTGGGTACAGTAAGCATGTTGTTATCCGTTATTTATGAAAGTGCTGTGTCATGTGAGGTTGCACTTGTTATTCATATCAAGCTTACCTGACATGATATTAATACACACACGCTTTTGAAGGCGCCAACTCTCATACATGTCTTGTTTCTTGGTTTAAGATGTCTCTCTTTTCTGCTCCCTTCAGGGTAAGAACTTTATAGGAGACCTGTTGAATGATGGGAAAATCAGGTGGGTGGAGACGGGCCAGATTTTTAACTCCCCTAGTGCCTGGGCAACACACTGCAAACGTCTGGTCAACCCAGCTAAGAAGTCTGGCTGTGGCTGGGCCTCTGTACGCTACCGGGGACAGAAGCTGGTCCAGTACAAAACCACCTGGCTGCACAAGTACCAACCCAGCGCAGACATGGTGAGAGCAGAGCATAACTTTTAAATTTTTCTTACTATGGTCAGTATATTGCCTTACATATCCGAGGCAACATACTACCCTAAGCGGTATCAAGTTTAATGTGTGTCGAAGTCAAACATCATGACCCAAATTTTGGCTTGAACAATGAAAAGACTGCTTCTAAACTGCTTATTTTTATATGGTTTAGTAACAAGAAAAAGTTGGTTTTAGGAGGGAATGATGAAGCTTAAATAAGATGAAGCCTTTAAAACTTTTTAGTAGTACAGTATAAAGCAATGAGGTTGTACAGTTGGACGGAGGCAAAAGAACAGTACTTTGTTAATATAAAAATAAAGTCTCGTCACAGGTTGTGGCCTCAGTGTGGACGTGAGCTGTGAGCCGGTTTCATTTAAAAAGAGTTTTAGATGCCTGAAGAGCTGAAAGTATCTAGTGCACAACAGGATGAAAAGCTAAACAAATATATTCTTTTCTTTAAAAATGTCTCCATCTTATCAAGTCGGTTTTGTCTGTAACTAATTCCCATGAGAGTCTATTTTCTTTTTAAAAGAAGTGAAAACATCTGCAGGTACAGGAGAGTTTCCATTGTAATTAACATATTTCAATAAAGAGGGGGTTGCTGCTCTCGAATAAAGAATAAAGACATATGACACTTGATTTTAGAAAATACTTGAAACAAGTTGATTTACATTGGAAACATGAAATATTCTGGAAATATTCTCACTTCACTGGCGGAATCTTTTCACTTGTTTTAAAAATGAAAGACTATAAGGACTCAAGTTCGATGCAAAAATGACACATAATGTGTTATACTTTTATACTGTCTGTATCGCTGTATCTACACTATCCTATGTCATACATGGTGTTTATTTCCTGTGATGCCAGAGCCTGGTGAGCGAGGAGGATGATGATGAGGATGAAGAGGAAGGGAAGACAGCTGTGCAGGCAGATGAGAAGAACAAGAACAGCAAACCTGGATTAAATGGTATTATTCTCAATATACAAGTTTCATGATTGTTTTTATTTTAGTTTCAACAAAGTGGAAATCAAATGTCCATCTTAACTGTTACAGACCTAATGGTTTCACGGAGAACTGACAGAGAGAGAATTCCTGTCAGATATTGCACCTTGGGCACCAGGGATGCTGCCAGGTACTGACTTATTCTGAAGGATCAACGTAGTTTTAAGTTGAACCATGAGTGTGATAGACTCTAACTTGTATCCTCAGAGATCCACACACACTCGTGGAGCTGTCGGCCTTCTCAGCCATCAACAGATTCCAGCCTTTTAATGTAGCCGTGTCCAGTAATGTCCTGCTGCTAATGGTACGTATCAACCACATCAAAACAGGGTAATTGAGTACCTTTGAACAGTTAAGATACGTAGTTCCCTGTAGGGCTGGGTACCGATTTCAATACCTTTTAGGCACCGACCGAATCGCCTCTAAAGTATCAAGTATCGAAAAATGCCTCGTCTTTCAATACCCAATATACCTGAGGAGTAAATCTCATCAGCGTGAGTGAGCCAATAAGCATGCAGAATGCTTCTACCAAGATCTAATAATGTCTGTGATTGGCTGCCTAACGATACAAGTCGAAGAGGCACGCAGGAAAAGCTCTACGTTACACAGAGGTGGCTCACGTAGTAGGAGCTGAAACATCAATACAAAGACCTGTTCTGTAATGTTGTAATTTATTTTCGTTTTCTAAAATTCGAAAAAAGGATCATTTAGGAAACCAGTATCGAAGTCACGATATTGGTAGTCTCTCGCATTGCCAGACCTTCCTCCACAGCGCTGCGGAGGAGGGTCTGGCTAGTCCACACAGCATTCCGGGTTGGGAGAAAAACATGCTCTGGTTTACTGACATTTCTTTAAACCAATCGCAATCGTGATGGCCGCCCTAAGCTCCGCTGCAAAATAGCCTCGGAAGGAACTTGTTTTGGTTTGTTTTAGTTGTGCGAGAGAAAACTCAGATTGGACAGATAGTGTAGCTGGCTGTCTTGATTTAACCATGCAGAGATCTGAGGAGCAGTTAACCGCAGTCCTCATAAATCGACCGGAGTTTAAAATTCCAACACAAAGAAAGCGGAAGGAAACGGACATCGGCGAAAAGACATGCATCCGGCGGAATTTCCCGCGGCACCGAAGCAATCCCGGAAGTGGAACGTTGTGCATATAGACTACGGTATTGGTATCGGTACCGGTATCTAACTTTTTGAACCATACCCAGCCCTAGTTACATGCTTTTCATCCTCATCAGGACTTCCACTGTCACCTCACTACCAGTGAGGTGGTGGGATACCTCGGAGGACGGTGGGATACAAATACGCAACGTGAGTAAGATGAGAAAGTGACCGCAAGAAATATACATTAGAAGATAATGAAGCCATCTTTAACCCCAGCGTCTTTCTCTCTCTGTGTTCGATGTATTTCAGTGTTGACAGTCTTAAGGGCTTTCCCCTGTCGGACCAGGCTGGCAGACAGAGACTCTGCTTCAGCTGTTGAGGAGGAGGTAACACATGGACAGTGAATCAGTAGTCTGCACTAACAGCATGTATGCCTTTAGAAAACATGAAGGTGAATTTTAAAAATTCACAAGTTCTTCCTGTGCTGCAGGACATTTCAGCAGCCAGCACTTGTCACCGTCATGCACCTGTCTTTCCAAAAGCCAGAAACCAAAGAACTGACTCTTAAATTTCCATCATTGGGAAGTTAACGTTGTATACAGTGCTGAGTGTGTTTTTGAGATTTTTGCACTTAAATTAGGTCTAAATATTAGTTTGTTTCTGTTAACGATCTTAAAATATAAACTGCAGCAACGTTAAAAATCCCAAAGTGTACACACAAGTGTTTGAAGATACAAGTTACAAGCTCTGACCGGCCTGTCCTGGGATAAAGACCTTAACCCGCATGTTGTCCTCGGGTCAAATTTGACCCGTTTTTTTTAATACCAGAAAATATGGGACTTCGATAAATAAATAAAACACAACAAAACGTTTAAAAAAGCAACAACAAAAAAACGATGAAAAAAAATGGTCAAAAGCGTATGAAACGTCAAAAATAAGCACCCAAAACATTGGAAAAAAGCGATTTAAAATGTTGAAAAAAGTGACCAAAACAATGAAAAAAACAAACAAATGTAAAATACAAAACTTTGAAAAAAGTGACTGAAACATTGAGATAGGGACAAAACAGAAGTGTTTTTTTTCATGGTTGACGGGAAGACAACACAAGGGTTAATGTGAAATCTCAAAATGGTGTAATTCCTTTTAGATTATGTGCACCAATATACTGTATTGCCTTTTCGGCCAGTGAAAGTGGATCAGTTAACATAATATTGTGGTGGAATTTCCAGGAAACACCATGTTGTGGTATGATGAGACTAAGGGAAAGCTCAGAGAACATCAGCACATTCATAGGTCACAGGTTACATGTTACATGTTACATGTTACATGTCATTTAGCAGACACTTTTATCCAAAGCGACTTACAATTAAGTGCTTTCAACTGTGAAGGTTCAAACTCCAGACAACAGGTAGTAATTGCAAGTACATTAGCTTTAAATAAGCAAAGCTACAAAGAGACAAATAAAAGTGCAGGTTCAAGGTTTTTTTTTTTTTTATATCCGAGGTGTAGTCGGAAGAGATGTGTTTTTAGCCTTCGGCAGAAGATGTGTAGGCTTTCAGCCATCCAGATATCGGTGGGGAGCTCGTTCCACCATTTGGGAGCCAGGACAGTGAACAGTCTGGATTTCGTTGAGTGATTAGTTCTTCCTCGCTGTGAGGGGGCAGCAAGCAGTTTGGCTGATGCAGAGCGAAGTGGGCGTGTTGGGGTATATGGTTTAACCCTTGTGTGGTCCTTCGGGTCCCAGTGACCCGAAGGACAACACAAGGATTATGTACTTCCCTTTACTTTGTTGAGAATTGCTCTCTAAACCCTGTTTCTTGTAAAGTAAGTAAGTAAAGTTTATTTCTAGAACACATTTAAACACAGTTTAAGCTGACCAAAATGCTGTACAAACAAGAACTAAGGTCCTGTATTAACCCTTGTTTAGAGAGCAATTCTCAACAAAGTAAACGGAAGTACATAATCCTTGTGTTGTCCTTCGGGTCACTGGGACCCGAAGGACAACACAAGGGTTAACCATGTCCTGGATGTAGGCTGGGGCCGATCCGTTTGTGGCCCTGTGTGTAAGTACTAGTGTCTTGAAGCGGATGCGGGCAGCAACTGGTAACCAGTGAAGAGAGCCGAGGAGTGGTGTAGTGTGAGAGAACTTGGGGAGGTTGAAGACAGGTCAGGGGACGAGAAGATTCTATCTCCAGTATCTACAGATTCAGAGAGCCTACGTAGGCCGCTACATGATAAGGGTTTTGTCTCAGGGCTGTCTCCTTTTGGAGGTCGGTGGGCCAGCCACACGACTTAGTATCTGTGTTCACGGCGCCTGCAGTAACTTTGTTCAACGTTCAGCTCAACGTAACCTCTCCAGCATGATGTCTATGGAGAGTCATTTATGCATCCAGGTAATTGTAGTTTCAACAAAGCTTTAATTTGAAAAACACTGGATTAAAAATGGATGAACACTGAAACATCTTGTATTTTATATTTTTGAATCCAGTGTTTTTAAGTCTCCAGCATGAGTTTAAATAGACCTTGAGGAGGACAGGAACTTCAGAGAGTTGGGACAGGCACTGCACAATCACACGTCGTGGTTAAACTGTCCTGCCTGCCTAACTGTCTCCTCGACTGAGACTTCATTAAATGCTTCTGCGTAATTCGTCAAGGTCTCCCGAACCTTCTTCACGTATGTGAAATGAGTTGTGTTGCTCCTGAGTTTTTCCTTGACAAATATGAAATGCAAACTTTGCAGTCGAAAGCCAAACTGTGACCGCCACAAAAAACAAATTGAGCTACATATTCGAATTTAGGCTTTTAAAATGAGAAAAGTCTATCCAGTTATTGCTGAACTTCTTCCGTGAACTAGCAAAGTCCATTCTAAATCCCTTTTTTACTCAAGTGAAAACAGACAGTTAGGCCTTTTTTTTTTTTCCTTCTTCTAATCGGCTTCTGTCGTTTTGACTCCGCTCCAGATCTGCCAGAACCTGTTCATGCGCGGGCTGTCGTTGGTGGGCTGGTACCACAGTCACCCGCGCGGTCCGGCTCTGCCGTCGCTGCAGGACATCGACTCCCAGATGGACCATCAGCTGAGGCTGCAGGGTTCGAACAACGGCTTCCAGCCCTGTCTGGGCATCATCTGTGGTAAGCGCCTGCCTTCATAAGGCTACATTGATGCAATCGATTTTTGTAATTCTCTGTGAAAACCTTGTCCGCAGGGAGCTGTGAAAACAGTTAGATAACAGACACTTTATTGATCCTCTGCCAGGAAATGATGTAGTATTGAATAGTATTGCTGAATAATTACTATATACATTACAAAGCAGGAGTTACAAAAGGTCTCTTTACAATATATGCAATTACAAAAAGTGTATGTCCGAAATAGTGACCCATGAGATTCAACCTAAATAATTATGCTATGTATAAGAATGGAATAGGGTGATGGGGAACATTTGGTAACATAGGATACAAATATTGCACTTGAATGAAATGTTTATGAGGGGTAAAGTGTCCTTAGAGTGTATAGCAGCATTTGAATGACGGTAATGGAAAAGGTAATAAATGTTTCAGTTTTATTCTATTGTTTCGCTAGAAAATAAGGCAAAAAAGGCGAGAGTAATGAATGTAAGAAGAAAGTAGACGAAAGGAGCTGCTCCACAATGATTGTAGCCACGTGGTAATGGATGTATTAAAAGGGAAATGTATGTGGAGTTTCTAAATCAGCAACAACTTACAGTATTTGCCACGGCATGTCAACGCGTCACCATTACCATGAACCGTGGTTGTCTCATCAAAACCTGGGCTTTCTGACCATCAGGCCAAACAGCTTTTAACTTATTTTCTCTTTCAGGACCGTATTATCACGGGAATCAAGGGGTGGCGTCCACAATAACCCCATTCTGGGTCGTACCACCGCCTGAGGTGAGGACACAGGCATCAGTATTACCCCCCGATGGCCAATAATTCCCCCAAAATAAAAATGAATGCAAAAAATTAGGCTGGCTATGGGCCTGCTTTGTCACTTAGTCTTTTCTGACACTTATGTTTCTGCTAAACTAACACATAATCTGCCTTCCTGCAGCAACGGCCTAATGACCACGGTATCCCGGTGGCTGTAGAGGTAACCTACGTACAGGACAACTTTCTCACCAGTGATGTTCTCAATGAGATGGTACGGATACTGCAGCTTCAGCCCTACAGAAACACTGCGGAGAAATCCAAATTTGCGTGATGATTATTTTTTTCAATATACTGTAGATCCTGTGTGTAAAAGATCTGTGTATTTCCTCCACAGATGCTGCTGGTCGACTACTACAGGACAGCTCCAGACATCGTCCAGTTCACCCAGTATTGGTGTCCTGATACGACCATGATGGACAAGATCAAGGTAGGATGATTTATAGAAGATGGGCAGTTATTAGGTGAGCGTTCTAAAACTTTTCCAGCAGACCTAACTTGTACAACTTTCTCTCTTCTTCCTTAGGGCTCTCTGAGTTGCCACGCTCCCAAAGATCAGGCCTACTCTCAGATCTTAGAGCATGTGTACAGTCAGCTGATGAACATCCACTGAGTGGATTTGCTGTGCGTGTGGACCGTGCCCTCCCATCTTAAGTCGTTCCATTTAAAAAAACAAAAAACATTTTGTGTAGCGCTGACAGGACGGGAGTGACAGATTTACAATGTAAGAACCTGCTTGAAAAACATTTAGATGCCTTGAACTCTCTCATCCTCGATAAATAAATAGAAGCATTTCATGGACCAGAATTAGACAGGCATCTTACCGTTTTCCACATGGACCTATGTGCCTATCTGTGCCAGTATCCGGTGGTATGAGCAGATATTGCCAGATATGTACAACGTGAACATTTAATGTGTTTTAATTGCCTTGATAGACCTAACCAATGGAGCAGCGGTTGGGAAAACAGTGAAAATTAGTCGTGCAAAATATTAGCAAAGTATGCAAGTGTGTCTTGGTTTGACCTGAACTGTTCTCTGTGATAGGTTTTGTGACTGTTGGTGTTCCTCAAGTCAAATTGGACGGTCGCAATGTGGTGCAAGTAATTCCATTGTGCTAACCAATTTTTTTTATGAACCTTTGTGTGTGTGTGTGTGTGCGTGTGTGTGTGCGTGTGCGTGTGTGTCTATTGTCCCCCTGTCAGATTATGTGAGACATGAGTCCTGTTGGTTAGGACAGATATGTGCTTCCTCTTAACCTGTACTGTATTTACTACTAACTGTGGATTGTGTGATGTCCATGTATGAAGACAGAGCAATGCCTTAAGCCTGCTGATGATCCACGAAGCATTAAAATATACACACTGGAACTATTTAAAACACCACTCTTAGTTGTTGACTTTATTCTCAAACGTCAGCCATGCTCTGGTGATTTCAGTTAAATGCTAACGTCAGCATGCTCACAATGACAATGTGAACATGTTGATGTTTAACAGGCGTCATGTTACTTGTCGTTGTTTACCATCTAACGCAGTGGCTCCCAACCTTTTTTCCTTGGCGCCCGCCCCCCCCTACTTATGTCTAAGAAAAGCTGAGCCCCCCCCCGAAACCGGAGTTGAGGTAACTCTCGAGATAGAGCCTTACTTTCTTTTTTGATACAAAGGAGTTATCAGCACTTGTTTTATGAATGTTTCATTAGTACAAGAGTGATGCCGTGGCGGCAGGAAAAACGAGGATGATAGCAGCTAGCAGCTGACCTGATGACAGCAAGGGTCCCAGGTTAAGAGGTCCCGGAGGTTTGGCCTACTAAGTAGCCTGCCTACAATTTTAAAATATCTAGTTTTTATACAGACTTATGTGTACATTATATATTCTAGTGTATTATAAATTTGTTTAACATGTGCAAATATATTTATTTTTTTTACCTCAATCTTAAACCAGATAAAGACTTGCGCCCCCCCCTGTGATCTTTGCCACCCCCTAAGGGGTGCCCGGACCCCAGGTTGGGAACCACTGATCTAACGTGTTGGCGTGCTAACATTTAGTAATTAGCACGATACACAAACTGGCTGAACTAGGAGATGATCAGAGTTTTGAAACATGAGATGTTCTTGGAACCAAACAAAGGATAGGGAGGCATTGTGCTTCATGAACGCATCCTTATTAGCAATTACAGCAGAAACTCTGCTTCTTCTGTTAAGGCGTTGAAATTAGGGTTTGGTTTTAAAAACAATTTCAATCTGAATCTAAAATCAAAATCTTATTAAATCCGAATCCTTTCAAACCCCTTAGCGAACCTATTTATGTTAGGTGTTTAACTTTTCAAACTGACGAAAATTATAATAAATCTAAATTGTAATAATTCAAATTGTATGAATAAAAAAATGTATGGTTATGAGCATTTAATGCATAATGCCAGAGTAATATTTCCTCGAGGTCAGAATATCTCCCTGTTGATACGCAACAATGACACTTTTTCTTTTCTTTTTTTCTTTATTGTAAGAATGGGGGTGGGGGGGGGGGGACAAGAAAGAAGCACATATAAACACATTGATAATAAAAGACAATATTGCGGTTAAATTCTGTACTCATACCACAAGTAAAAAGGCAACTTAAATCTAAAGACATACATGGTGTAACAACATACAAGGTGTAATATAGGACTACATGCAAATATTAATTTAAATGTTTTAAGGTCTTGTATATAAAAAACAATACTATAGAGAGCCAGAATGATGTAATGCTGTTCAAAGGAGCATTTAAGACTGATTAAACAAATACATAGCCCTTTAAAAAAAAGAAATCAGCGGGACATTTGTTTTTAAAACATGGATTAAAATCTTAAAAAAAAGAAAAGAAAAAAAAAACAGTTTCCGATGGTGGTCTGCTGATAAACTTCACATTAGTCCAAACAACAACACATGTCCACGAAACTGCCTGTAGTGTCAGAACTGTGCAGAAATGTGCACACATACAGTTCATCTTTACACAGGAAAGTGCCAACGGCTGAAAATGAAAACCAAAAGTAGAAAAAGACATTTTGGACATTATTCTTAAGTAGCTGGGTTAGGTTTTGGTTGTTGGGATTAGTTGTGGTACTTTTCTCCTTTCTTTTCCAAAAGGCACTAAAACAAACAAAGCTAGCTAGGACTTGTTGATAACCGGGTGATCCAGACAGCACCTTCTACAGTCCTTTGACTTTGCCCTGAACTTGATACAAGCATTGAAATGTAGTAAGATCAGAGATGTAAACATATTAGACAAGGACCTAACTCAGGGGTGGATACAAAGAGGGGAAATGTAGCAGAAAGTAACATACTGCAAACAGTAAAGGATTACACATTTGTCATTTACGATTAAAACTTTTTTTTTCAGACAATTCAAAATCAGCTGGACCGACCACACGTGTTTGGTAAGGATTCGTGTTTGGTAACAAAAGTTCTCCAAAGTAGTCAAAATGGACAACAGCTTACAATTATTTTTTTTCCCTTCACGTTTTTTTCCCTTTCACTCCAGGTCTTTCCCTCATACTATAAGGTGTATATTGGATTATACTCCACCTGCATGTGGGGGGGGGGATACTGTGGCTAAACCCAGAACAGGAAACCTTTACTCACTAAACAGGAACATTGGCCCGATGTACTAACAAATCAATCCAATCGGGGCCATTGGGAAGCATCAGAATCACAGGGTCTGAATATGTTTCAAAGCACAGATGAGTTTTCACATTCTCAAAAGACACGACGCGGACATAGCGGGACACATAGCGATGAAGATGAAAGATTGAGTCGCTGCCAGCAGCGTCATCTATTCAGCCACTGCATGGAGATAACAGGCGCCTAAAACGGCTCAAAAACCAAATAAAAAAGGGAAAAGGCTTTAACATGCTGAGAGAGACAAACGGGCCCCTAAAAAAACTAAATGAATATATAGGTCTATGTTACAGAATAGTTAGCAGTTTAACAAACAGGCGCAACCAAGCGATATGTTTCTATTGCATCTTATAAAGACTTTTTGGCTCTGTCTCCTCTTTTGAACAGACTTGCAACTAAACAACTAATCGCTCTGCACGTCTACACGACAAACACACGTGTGCCTTGAGTGACAAAAAGGTGCAACGTCTGCATTTAACTTTGGGTCTGTGTGTAATGGTGGAGTACGTCTGTCACACACACACACACACACACACACACACACACACACACACACACACACACACACACACACACACACACACACACACACACACACACACACACACACACACACACACACACACACACACACACACACACACACACACACACACAAACGCGTCAATCTCATTTGAGGACCAAGGTGCATTACAACATTTTCTCACATATTCAGTAAGCAGTTCAACTTATTTTAAAACTACTGTAGTAGGGTTGATAGAGACAACATCAAATACTGAAACAATATAAGGGAACCGCTGTATCAGGCCTGTTGTATTCTGAAGCAATCATGGTAGCACAGCTTAGACATAGAGCTTTAAAAAGAGCTTTACAAATAGGCCCAAACCTCAAAACGATCTAAATCACAAATCGGAGGCTAATTTTGTTTCTCATTAAAAATGTGAATGCAATATTTTTTCCTTTTTAGATGCAACTAGCTAAAACTACATTTCTAGTCGTGTGTAGTTCCATTTATTTATTTTTATTTTTTTTGTAAAAGCAATCCTCAGTCTCGCCAGCAGGTGGCATCAAGAGATAAGCTCCAGTCCAAACAAAGTTTTGAAATAAGGAAAATATTCAGTCAAGTTCCACATGCCGTGTACTGTGAGGTTTGAGTTGGGCTCTTCAGTCTGAAAACGGACTGTTAGTTCGGTGACCAACCTGAGTTTTAGACAGACTGCAGTCACACAAAAAAGGATGACATGATACGTGTCACCATCATCACAATCACCCGATTTAATACAAGTTATCTTTACGATGTCAGTAATTTGTGGTTAAAGACAAATATTGCTTATAAAAAACGTGTCATCTGTTAGTCCTCAGGAAATGTTTCTGACTGCCAGATGACGGACGATGACATTTTGTGTCCATTTAATAACATCTTTTTTACCTTTTGGTGGAACAGGTTGATATTCTGGTCTGGACTTTGAAATGTGACCATCTCCTCCAGAACTCCAGATGACAAAAAAAGTGCTCGTCTGTGATGCTGACGTTGGAGCTGAAGGTGAAAATGAATATTCATCCCTTGGCTTCGCTAGCCTCCCTCTCTACTAATTCTACTTGTTCTCTCCCTCCTCCTCCTCCTCCTCTCCATCAGTCTCCTCCTTAGCTCTCCTGCTCTCTTTATATTAGTGTGGCAGTGGGACCAGAACCTCAACATAGTTGAGAGGGAAGAATCCCGACTGGCTGTTGAGCATGCCCTCGTACCAGTTCTCGTCAATCTGATTGGTCAGCGTGATGATGTCGCCCTCGCGAAAGCCCAGCTCTCCCTCGTTCTCTGGCTCAAAGTCGTACAGCGCCTTACAGCTCGGCTGCTCCGGGGCTGAGAAGACACAAGGAAGGAGAGGAAGAATGAGGAAGATGAGGGCGGAAAGGAGCAAAGCTCATTCTCATGTCACACTGCACACCTTAAAAAAGGTCCACTGTGTAGGAATTTCTCCCATCTAGCGGTGAAAATGTATTTTGCATTCCAACGAATAGTGCTCTCTAACGCCTCGCTTTTTCAAATGTGAATTGCAACAACGGTAGCCGTTATGTACCAAGAAGCTATGACAGCATGTATTCCAATTTTCGCTTTTTTTTTTTGGCGACAAGGATTCCTTCTCCTGCGGCATAAGTATGATGATCCATTATGAACTAAAGTGCAGTGCAGGCTTTCAAATTTGCCGGGGCAGTGACAAGCGCCTCTCGCTGATCTCCTTCTCCGTTTCAGCTGGTTTCAGTCACGTGACGCCGACTCTGAACGAAAACGCGTTGTGGATTAACTAGACAGGCAGGCCAGTGCTTTATGTCCTTCTCAGCGGTTACAGTTTTTCAAAACGGTGGAACGACATGGAAGCCTCCTTGGAATTGCCCGTCCAACGTAAACACAGATAAGAAATTCTTCGCTTACGAGGATCAGGTCATTTTACACTAATGAGGACATATTTATGAATGAAGACATTGATTTTAGCTAATAAAAATACTTAAAACACTACACAGTGTACCTTTAAACATGTAAGCTACTGCAGGGTTCAACAATAAGGGTTGCCCGATGGACCGGAGCAAGTAAAACGCCACGTCGGGCAAGTTAATAAAACAAGCCACTTGCCTGTCGGGGCGACGTTATCGTCTTGTCGGAGAATGCTTGTTGATTGATTTGATGTGTATGTGCCGTTGGCCAATCAAGAACTGAGTTGGTGCTTTTTGACATTTTTTTTTTATGCTTTTGATGCTTTCAATGTATTTTTTTTCTCGTCATTTGACTTTTCTTTTTTTTTTACATTTGATGCTTTTTTTTGCTTTCTTCAGCGTATTTCACACTGTTGTTTGACACTTTTTTTTTTTGCCTTGGGGCAAGTAGAAAAAAAAAACCTAATGTGGAACCCTGTACTGTATACTGTGATTCATACTTGTTTATATATTGTATGTTAGTATAGCATTAGTATGTGGTGCAGTCAGATCAGCTTAAACACAGCATTGCTAACAAGCTGACAAGTTGAAACCACAACATCCTCAGACACCATCGTTTTCATCCATCTATCCCTTTCTCTGTGACCTCACATAGATCAGCACACAAGACAAACTAGGCTGTTTTGTCCCTAAACAATTTTCTCATTGTATCAAGTTTACCCCACAGAGTGCTGGGCAGGCTAGAGACGGGGAAAGCTTTGGTCACTCATTCTGTTTTACTCCAGACTGTATCAGTTTACAGAGGCAGAAAAAATAATAATGTAAAGACTTCATCGAATAGAACCAACTCTGAAGCAACCAAATCTAAAAGGTAGGTTGTATTAGAATAAATGCCAATTAGTAACAAAGTTCTCTCTTTAAAAAGTCTAACAAGCATTTTGATAAACTGACAAATGCTGCTAATACTGCTTCCTCTTACCAGGACCAGCTACGACAGAAAGGTTAAAACATAGATTAATAAATGTATTTATGAGCAACTATTGCTGGTGCATTAAAGTGCTCATATTGTGCTTTTTGGCTTTTTCCCTTTCCTTTATTGTGTTATATATCTTTTTTTGTGCATGTTATAGGTTTACAAAGTGAAAAAGCCCAAAGTCCACCCCAAAGGGACTTACCATCTCCAACAGAAAACACTGTTCACAAACTGCTCCAAACAGCTCTGTTGTAGTCCAGCCTTTACTTCTGTGATGAACGCTTGTCACTTTGTAACACACGTTATAATGCTCGCCTAGCTGCTAGCGTGGCGCTCTGCTTCTGACTGGCTTGTAGTACCTACCTAGGTACTGAGCATGTGCGACTCACAACAAAGATAGGAACAGAAGTGAGATGTCTCACTCTGTAGCTAAAACAGAGAGCTCAACACACAGGGTGAAAAGAGGAGCTGCAGCAATGTGCAGTACAACAAAAAATATGGTGTTTTTTTAAAATGAAACCATGTAAACCTATTCTGATATAACCTCTAAATACAATGATGAACCTGAAAATGAGCATAATATGAGCACTTTAAAGCTGCAATGAAAGCAGGGAAGGATATCTCACATCTACTATCCCAAAGTGTAGAACTCACATCCACTTTGTGTTGTGCAATAAATAAATATTGCTTAATTGAAACAGCTTACAGGTGGCAGTACTACTCTTTATAACAACACCAATTCTGATACTATTCTGATAATTAATAACTCATTTTAATTATATGTGTTCTATTCTATGTTTCCTGCATGTTAGTTAATACTCCTGCCATCGGCCAAAGCACTGGCTTCATAACTTACTAATATAGTAATACTAATAGCAGTAATATTTATTAATATGGCATGTATTACAACAAAAGGGGTAGTTAGGAAGTTTGTCCCTCGAATCAGTTATACCTGGACTATTCTTTTAGGATATGTTCAAAAGCTGCATGTTTAAGTTAAATGTGGACCATGTCAGTGGTTGCAGAGGCGTTAAGAACATTTATAAGTCAGGCTGCACTGCAGTATGTTGACTGGAGGATGTGGATCTCATACAAAACCACATGCATGCAGTCAGAGTATACGTGCACCATAAACCACCAATTATGCGTCAAACCTGTGAGAACTAACTTGTATCCTACTTCCTACATTTCACACCAGAAGCTGCGCAAGCACACCGGACCATTTCAACACCACAAGAATTGCGAGGACAGAGGAAAAAAAACGGCCCACACAATCTGTGACTCACACAATCTGGGATTCCGAAAGGACATTGTGGCCAAGTGAAAAGACGGCTCTGATGATATCACAGGAAAGAGGAACAAGGTCAGTTGGAGAAAGGCCAGCCGGATGGCAGAAACAGACATCCATTTTCTCATGGTTAATGACTGAGTGCATTCAAGAGACAAACATTTAGTGCATGCCACAGTTTGCCCAGTCTCAATAAGAAAAAAAGACAATTTGTTTCACAGATCTGTGCTCTATGGGACTGATTGGTTGCAGGTCCTGAGCAGTCATGTTGGCAATGGAGAGTTTTTTTCCAGTTTAGTTCGCATGTGATTTCTAAGGAGTGTGTTCACTCCCAGGCACGCTACTTTGGCTTAGTCCATCTTGCGTTTTTGTAGAAACAGCTGGATGGTTTTTTGCTGAAGGAACTCTGGTATGGCAGCTCGTTTCCACACATCCTAGGCTGCCCTTTTGTGGTGGCGCTGAGAGTGACGTAAGCATGAATACAAAGATAGATTCCCCCAGAGAGAGTTTATACTTCTTACTCTACTATATCCACGACGTTCCACTACCGGAATTGCTCCGTTGCCGACGGAAATTCATTTAGGCCGGACATCCGATACCTTGGGCTTTCTTTGTGTTGACATTTTAAACTCTGGTCAATATATGAGGACTGTGGTTAACCTTTTCTCAGATCTCTGCAGGGTAAATCCAGACAGCTAGCTAGACTATCTGTCCAATCGGAGTTTTCTGTTGCACGACTAAAAACAACCTTTGAACGTACACACGTTCCACCAAAACAAGTTCCGGCTTCCTGAGGCTATTTTGCAGAGGCACCGTCGCTCTGTCCGACGCTTAGCACCGCCCATGACGATTGTGATTGGTTTTAAAGAAATGCCAATAAACCAGAGCACGTTTTCCTCCCATGCCAGAATGCTGTGTGGACTCGCCAGACCCTCCTCCGCAGCGCTGTGGACGATGGTCTGGCAATGCGAGACTAATAATTCTTAAAGGATAATTCCAGCGCAAAACGAACCTAGGGGTTATTAACAGATGTGTACCTAGTCGATCGTTCTCTGGGACATGTTTTCATGCTAATCCAATGTGTTTAGGGATGGGGCCGATCCGATCCAGTATCGGGACCGATGCCAGCGTTATTCACGTATCGTATTTTCACGATCCAACCTGCGGAGATTTCCGATATCCATGAGCCATGTCTGCGCTTTAACGTTGTCTGCTGAAATGACTCCACAGGTGATTCCTGCTGGCTAGTCTGCTAGCTGGCTGCAAACTGTGGAATGGATTTCCTTAACGGAGGCGCGGCTCAATGAGACACAAAGTTATCAGACACGCCCCCGCTCAGGAAATCCATTCCACAGTTTGCAGCCAGCTAGCAGGATAGCATTGAGCAGCATTGTGGCTAGCCAACATGTCCGCTGTGTGGAAATACTTTACACTGGAAACACCGCAGAGAAACATTGCAAAATGCAATGTTTGCAAAGCCGTAATTCAGAGAGGCTACAGTTTCTTAGAAAATAGTGTTGGGCATGCTGACTTTGATGAATTTACTGTTTATCAGACCCCAGATGAGACAAGAAGCTAACGTTAGTGAATGCTGCGGTGACGGTCCCTCTGCCTCTGACACCCGTTGCAGGAGAACGCTGTATTCCTCCGACACGCTGCATTAACGTTACGGTTTTAAAACAGTTTTCCAGGTTAGTGGGGGTGCATACCGCTCAAAACCAACATGAAAAACGTAGCTAGTAATGTTCACTCAGCGTTTAGTTTTGTTGTTAAAGGGGTGATAGAATGATTATATAGGGTATTTCACACTGTTCCTTATGGGGTATGTAGCATTGGTTGGGCTGAAAATGGCCTGGTTGATATTTTATTGGCCCTTATGCATCCCTGTGTTTTGGCCCTATTTGTAACAAGAGCTTTTCTTCCAAATATGGTATGGTCATGAATATTTGATGATGATTGGTTGAGCGAATCGCCAATACACACACATTAGAAACGCGACAGAATCTCAGACACTGCAATGTTTCCTTACCAAATTCACTTCTGAGACTTTTTTATGCGAGAAATCAACTATATAAAGCTCAAATATGGGCCGTTTTACGAAAATGGATGGCTAATTGCAAATTTGGTAAAACTGTGTGTCGGAGTTCAGCTGCCTGTGTTGCTGCCTCGCCGCCCGGCCTGCCTTCCTCCACAGATCCCGGCCTGCTGTGAGCTCGATTGAGCTCCAGCACGGCTGCTGCAGCCCACAGCACCTCATACCCGCGCAAAGTCACCGTTTGGACTAATGGACAAGCTACCAAACACCGCTGCCCTGACAGATCTCCAGGGCCTGCATCTCCTCTCTTCCTGCTAGCTAAATGGCCCGTGTGTGAGAGTGAGAGCGCGGTCAGCGAGCTTGTTACACCAGCAATCTCTTACCACATGTTACACACATGTCACGCCACTTAGCTATACAACATACCTAAAGGTCTTATAAAGCTAACAACGGTGTCCGATTTCAAGTTAATGAATATTTGTGAACTGTAAGGGTTTCGTTAGCTGCGACTGTCCCTTCAATCCTATGTGTACACATTGAGGCTAGTTAGCTTCATTTTGGTCGTAATTTGAGTATATTTACAGTTTGAATTTCGTCACGCCACTTATACAACATCTAACTAAATGTTTTATTAAGCTAACAACGGTGTCCGATTTCAAGTTAATGAATATTTGTGAAGACAAAGTGTTTCGTTAGCTGTGACTGTCCCTTCAGTCCTAGCTACAAATCACGGTTAGCTTCCTTTTCGCCTTAATTCGAGTATATTTACAGTTTGAATTTCGTCACGCCAGTTACACAACATCTAACTAAATGTCTTATAAAGCTAACAACCGTGTCCGATTTCAAGTTGATGAATATTTGTGAATTCCAGAAGAATTCTAAGAGGAGGCTAGCTAGCTCTCATTGATAGAGCTCCATCCAGCCGCAGGCTCTATCAATGAGACTCACGGACAAGCGGTGTTTATTTCCCCAATCGTTTGTTTAAATAACTCAACACATTTTAATTACACACATTAAAAGAGTAACTGGAACCTGTGGTAACAGATTGCTGGTGTAACAAGCTCGCTGACCGCGCTTTCACTCACATACACCGGGCATTTAGCTAGCAGGAAGAGGGGAGTTGCAGGCCCTGGAGCTCTGTCAGAGCAGCGGTGTTTAGTAGTCCATTAGCGGTGTTAGCGGTGACTCTGCGCGGGTATGGAGTGCTGTGGGCTGCCAGTCGTAACGGAGCTCACAGCAGACCAGGGTCTGTGAAGGAAGGCAGGCCGGGCGGCGAGGCAGCAACACAGGCAGCACCGGCGCTGAACTCCGACACACAGTCGGACAAAATTTGCAATTAGCCATCCATTTTCGTAAAACGGCCCATATTTGACCTCTACATAGTTGATTTCTCGCATAAAAAAGTCTCAGAAGTGAATTTAATGCTAAAATAGCATATGAACAATGTATACAATTTCTGAGATCTGCACGACCTAGATTCAGAAGACTAACTGATCTCAAGTCAGTTGTGTAGCCTATGCAAATGTTGGGGCGTGACAAACACAGACTAGAGCCAAATGAGGAGGAGCCGCAATAGTTGACGTCAACTATTGCGGCTCGTTGAGATTCGCCCGTTTTCAGAGGCAGTTTCAAATAGTGAGATTTGCAGAGAAAAGAGGTGTCAATGGGATTTAGAGGTTCTATGCATGTCCTAGTTACCCCCTAAACTGTCATTATTCAACTATGACAAGGTAAAATCAGTTTTGCATTCTATCACCCCTTTAAACTGTGTAAAATGAGCGGTGACGTTAATCACTCTACGGTACCGTCTATTTGCTGGATGGTTTCAAGGTAACGGTCGGCAGCTAACATTAGGAGATAATGCCTACACTGACGTCCAATTCAAGCTAAAGGGATTACCGTTGTGTGTGTGTGTGTGTGTGTGTGTGTGTGTGTGTGTGTGTGTGTGTAATGTTTACAGTTATTGCACTTTTCTTATATTTCAGATATTTGACTTTTTAAAACCTTGATTTGTTTATGCTACAAGAGCCAGTGTACTTGATTTGTGCTGTTCAGATGCACACGGTTTTATTGATAGTCTGTGTGTAAGATGTTTACACTTATTGCACTTTTCTTATATTTCAAGACTCAAGTATTTGACATTTTGGGAATTTAATAAATATTGAAACGACAATATGAAACCCTTACAGTTGCATATTTGTTTTCAGAATGGGATTTTTCCTGTTAATAGGATTTCCTGTTTTTCTGGCTTCCTTTTCTGACCTTATACTTACCTCAAGTTGCCTTTTGGGACATACATGCATACATACATATCATACTTGTCTGTTGAGAGGAGTTTATTTCAGCATCATATAAAATCAACAATGATGATAATAATAATAATAATAATAATAAAAATAATGATGATAATAATAATAATATTAAAGCAAGCACAGCTCTGGTATTGGAATAGTATCGGTATCGGCCGATATCCAAATTCAGGTATCGGGATCGGAAGTGAAAAAATGTGGATCGGTGCATCCCTAAATGTGTTTGTAGCTTGAAAGAAGCTAGCGCGGACCGCTGACTAGCTTACAACGCTAGTATTCGGGGCACAGGGAAAGTAAAAACAAATCTATTTATACAAAAGCTATTTATACCACTAAAAAGGCTCAAAATATCACCACACTTTAACGGTAGCATAATGAGGGTCCCTAAATGTTAACCGAAGCATTGAGAACTTTGTAAGTGTACAGACAGTTTATTGAACGAAGAGCTGCGGGAGCTCCGTGAAAGGGCTACGAGAGAGAGAGAGAGAGAGAGAGAGCTACCGGTAGTCAATGCCGCAACACAGCCTCGTACTTGGGGAAACTGGTGGTGTACCTGCGGATATTGTGAAGCTATGGCCACCCAACAGGAGTGTCTGTGTTGCAGAGAGTGGGACCTGTTGCGTCGCGACACCAAAGAGACGCTGTGTTTTGTACAGTCTGAAGATTTCCCCTCTCTGATAAACAGGGCTGTACTTGAAACTTTTTTCCATGTCCCGAAAATAAATTGGAGACAGCGACCCAGACCAGACCAGATGGACAGTTATCCACTGAGTAAGTAGCGACACTAGACAAGTTATGTTTCACATCGGTGTTATTATTTCAGATATATTGCTTTTGATTTTAGTTTGCATCGCCAGCTGTAAGTCATGACTGGTTTTCAAGACGGCGGCTGCATGTAAACATGAACGCGAGGGTTTTTATAATCTTTCAATAAACTGTACACTTAAAAAGTTCTCAATGCTTCGGTTAACATTTAGGGACCCTCATTATGCTACTGTTGAAGTGTGGTGATATTTTGAGCCTTTTTAGTGGTATAAATAGCGATCTTTTTTTACTTTCCCTGTGCCTCGAATACTAGCGTTGTAAGCTAGTCAGCGGTCCGCGCTAGCTTCTTTCAAGCTACAAACACATTGGATTAGCATGAAAACATGTCCCAGAGAACGATCGACTAGGTACACATCTGTTAATAACCCCTAGGTTCGTTTTGCGCCGGAATTGTCCTTTAATCTTTGTTTTGTCAAGACATCATCTGTTCTCTTTGCAAACCAGTGAGCTACTTCATCATTTTGACATTAATGGTTAGTTAAAATGTAGTTAAAATTACAATATGTTGATTTTGATCCTTACTAATAATTATTCAGAAATGGGTTTTTAAACTAGGGTTGCACAATATATATATATATATATATATATATATATATATATATATATATATATATATATATATATATATATATATCATCATCGATATTGACTGGCGCAATAACCATGTCGTGAAAGGCTGCGAAATATCGCGCAAGTCACTCAGAGATTTTTATGTTGGTTGTAAGAAAATAACATTCATCATTCTTTCTTTTTGTAGTGGTGCCTTCTATATTCAATTCAATCTTCAATTTGTTTAATAAAAGAATGTTGGAAAGGATTTCCTTTCATTTGTTTTAAATTCAACAAGCAATTAGTCTTATTTTAGCAGAATACTGAAAGCTGCAGAACTGAGTAACTTTAAGTACACTGTTGATGTATCGCAAGTAATATTGTTATCGCGATATTCAACAACGTTATCGCATATTTTCCTCATACAGTGCAGCCCTATGTTAGACCCCATCAGTGGTTTCTTACCTGAGTTGCGTGAAGGAGGAGGAGCCATTGAGGTTGAGTAGCCGCCATTTGAAGGGTTGTCGTCTCCGAAGTCAAAGATAGGTTTGGGTTTAGGTGTGTATTCACGTCTTGGTCGAGTCTGAGCATCAATCATCCTATTCAAAAAGATTGGAACGGTTTTACTTTTCTGAACCTCCACAACAAATGCAGTATGATGTTTGAAGTTACTGTGCTCGAAGCAGAAAGCTGCACAGGCAGATGTACTACACAGAACAGGGCTCCAGACTAACTTTTTTCACTAGGAGCACAGTGGGCCCCAACTGACAATTTTAGGGGCACAACCAGAAAATGTAGGGGCACACACCGTAAATCAACATGCTAACCAAATATTCACATTTCTACTACTTTCCACTGTACTGTATTTAAAAAAAATGCCATAGTAGTTTCTTGTCTTCACAGTATACCAATAAATACTTTGATAATAGATGCAGAAATTACAATGTGCTGTTTCAAATTCAGTGTCACATTGTACTGTGCACTCTTGAAGATGCAACATAGAAGGTAAACTGACAGCACCATCACTGTCATGACAGTACAAATATGAAAAAAATATACCATACATTCAGAATAAAAAAAGTGCTTAGTAACAAAGTGCTTAGTAACCTTTCGGTCATTTCACAGTTAAAAACAATACTTAACAAATGTACATTAGGGGCACTGGCCAATAACGTTCCACTAGAACAAGTAGGCCTAAACAACTTGTACGTTTACTCTCTCCCACTTAGAGCAGATCCTCCTGTGTTAAATTTCAACATCATTGCTGCCTCATCTGCGCTCTGATTTACAGCCTCTTGTCTTCTAAAAGCAACTGGCAGTGGTGCTGCTTTTTCATTTATTAACATGTCACGGCATACTCTATGCTTGAGGCTAAGATTGTGTTTAACTAGTGTATTGTGTTTAAACTGCAATGTGCCTGCACTGTCGGCAAACTTTGTGTTCCCCGCAGTTCTGGGGTAGCGACTGCAACATTTGCAGTTCATGGTGTTCGTCTCCTTACACTACCTCAACCAGCTCAATTCTCGCAGCCAGTCTTCGCAAAAATGGTGGGTTCTGGCCTTTTTCGCCACACAAACCTCTGACTCTGAATCATCATCCGACTGTGACACTGTAGACTCACTAGCACGCTGGCTACAGGTCAGAAGAACGAGTCAATAGTTTGCTTGCTCATTGTTCAGACGCGCATAGCAGGTTGTGATATCTGTCTCCTTCCCACGGACGTTTATGTGCGCTCGATTATCTCTAGCACCCTCCCCCTCCACACATTAGCCACTTACGGTGGCCATTCCCTATCCTTCTCACACTCATTGGCCTGCCACAGATTCCGGATTCATTGACGCGCCCCTTCCACGTTTAACGTGTAAACCAAACAAAAAAAGGGGGCAAATTTACTGGTCGCACGTGTGCGACTGGATGTCAAATTCAGTCGCACACTCTCAAATTTTGGAGCCCTGCAGAATGTTGGTATTTGTGTGTGGCAGGTCTCATTACTGCACCTCTCTTTCAGTTTGTCAGAAAGCTCCTCCAGCACCTGCACAGCCTGTCTGTGGTACTGCAGCTGGGACTCCACCAGGGATGACAGCTGGCTCACCTGCTCTATCTGCACACACACACACACACAGAAAAAAAGAAATCAATCAGTGTAAAGCTGGCATAGTCTGGTACAATGTGGGCTCTGTATATGGATACGTCTGTGACTCAGAAAGAAGCTGTCCCACTCTTTCCCATACTCCCTTGATCACTCGCACAGCTGGAGGAGTTCACTCTACACCACATATTCACCAGCTATGGAAAAGTGAGAGATGCTTAAAAACATGGGTGGTATAATCGTGAGCCTTTTTTTTTTCGATGGCTCTTGAATTACGCTGCCAATCCAGGTACCTTTGTTGAAAACCACGTCCACTTGAAAGAATATTCTTCAATGCACCTAAATCCAAAAAGTGTACATAAGCCGCGGTTAATGGGCTGTAATGCATAGCATGGGATAAGTGTTCTGAAGTGTATAGTGCCTTAGACTGAAGATAATCATTCTGAAATTACTGCATTTTTCATTACAATGGGTACACAGTTCCATATTCTGGTTTATAAAAATAATACAGTTCATAAAAGCCCCAGTGACAGCATGTGGACATATACTGAATGATGATTTTGAAGCTAATGTGTGATAATAAATAATTTATTTTTGTTATCTTGTAATCTTAACTCATTGTCCACTTTTCTGGAAGATTCAACTTCATCTCATGCTAGTAAGTAGACCTTGAGTTTATGTTTTTTCACGCTAAAATGTACAGATACATAGTATCTATAAAGTCATAGGGAACAAAATAAATATAGGCTTGATGTAGAGAAGCAAAAGGAAATACGGAACAGACCGACTTCCTCCAGGTAGCACTGGTCATACTCACACCTTTACAATATATAATATAATTACAATATTAAAACTAAAACCATCAACTGCTGTGCTGTGGTATAGCAAAACCCACAAATCAATGCAGACATACTGTACATGCCCTCAGGTATATGCTCTAAGCTGTTTTGATCTAATATGCCTCCCCGCCTACAGGTGCAAAGGGGCAAACAGAAACCTAAATAGTGATTAAATGTTAAGTGCAACTATTTAAAAAACATGCTTATCTCCAGTGTGAGTATTGCCTGAACCTATTTACGTGTGTAACTATTGGCGTGTTTGTCCTGTGGGTGTGTATTGAACAGCAGCAAAAGCGAAGCTCAGTCTAGCTCAACAGTGAAGGAACTGATATGCCAATCTACATCACAAGAAGGCCTAGGCTGAAAACAACTGTACCTGTCCTTTGAAATGTTTTCATTAATATACTGTTTGTAATAGATTTTTATATTAATGTAGGGACCAAAAAACAGTATTTTTAGATTGTATATTTGAGGTATGTCAATGTTCTTTTCCCCCAATGTTCAAAGTGGGTAAATGTAACAAATGCTGTGTTACGTATGACTAGAACAACAGAAGCTATTTTTATTTTAGCTGAAGAATAACCCCTGACCTTTGAATGTAGTTACCCTTTTTATTTTAAAGCTAGACTGCAGAGAGGCAGGATCAGGCTCAAAATTATGCTTCACTAACACCACACACTGAACTGTAAAAAATAAAATCAGTCCTCACGTCAGTCTCCAGCAGGTTGTACATGCTCGTCTCGGCCACTTCCTTAGACTCATGAAACTTCTCCAGGGCCTGTCGAACCTCCTCATCTGGGATCTTGCCCTGACGCTTTTTCTTGTAATCGTAGTCCAAGCGACGGCCTTCCAGCTTCTTCAGGTGATGCTGTGGTGGTAAGAGCCATAGTTAGTTTAGGAAGGGGCACAGGAGTCCTCACTATCTTGCCTCAACTTCAATTTGAAGAAATGAGGTTGTCAATGTACCTGTATCTCTCGGAGGTCCTTGTCACAGAGCCCTTGCAATGGATCAATGAAGTTCTGTTTGACGTCGATATCTAGAGAGTCTTTGACTTCTGCCAATCTCTTCATGGCCTCTCCAACATCTACTAGCGCTCCGCCTGAGCCACACAGACAAAGAGTATTACCTTAGCGACATAGCAGATTTGAAGTGTAGCACCACAGAATCAAATCGCCATCAGACCACACATAAAGTAACAGATGGTATCAAACAAAACCACACACAAAGACACAAATATAATACTTAAAATAGTCAAAAAGCATTTTCAAAGCACTGTAAACAGCGTGGGTGCAATCTATCAGTCAGCATACCACACCCACACCCACACACACACACACACACACACACACACACACAACACACACACACACACACAATCATTCATTCCAGTGCCAGGAATGAACTAAAACCCCAATACAAACACACAGACACACAGACACACAGACACACAGACACACAGACACACAGACACAGACACACACAGCTTACCAAAGTTAGTTTCCTCTCCGAGCTCCCGTCCATACTTGCTCATACATTCTCCTAGCAGCCCCTCGGCCTGAGGGTAGCCTGGGTTCTTCACCTGACCGCGGATCTTAGACATGGTGTTCAACATGGATAGTTTGGCCCGTGATGCTGCGGAAGAAAGTTGAAATAAAAAAATAAAAAATGTCATCACAGAGTTTAAGCTGTTTAAATACATGCATATAAACATGTTTTCTCCTCACCTGGGTTGGGCTGAAGGTACTCTGATGTTTTGGAGATAACCTCCACTACCGCTTTACTGGTCACATCTACTTTCTACAAAATACAGCAAGCACACATACATCAGAAGTATACAACAGAGCGACTGTAACACACAACTAACATTAAATAGTGACAGGCAAATGAAGTGTGCTGTTAAAACCTTTTGTTAGCAATTGCTTGCTCATAGGTTCATACACACAGTTAAACGCGTTTTTAAAATACAGTCAGCTTTTTCATTCCAATCCAGTTTGGAATATAGTTTATGTTATGTGTATTATAGTGATATGCACCTCAACAGGCTGGTCGGAATGCTTTCTTATGCACCTAAAATATCCTTTTGTATCGGACTCATTTATGTTTTTGACAATGAACGACATCAAAAATGTAAACTAGGGCTACAATTTACAATTTTTTTAATAAGGTTTATTTTCTGGATTGATCAAATAAAGGTTTAGTCCATAACATGTCAGAAAATAGTTTTCCAAGAGCCCAATGGGACATCTACAAATTGCCTGTTTTGTCTGTCTAACAGTCCAAAACACCAAAGATATTCAATTCACTACTATTTATGAAGACTAAGAAAACAAGCAAATATTCACATTTGAGACATTGGAAATGTCATTTTGGCATTTTTGCTTGAGAAGTTAATCAATTGTCAAAATGTTGCTAGATGATTTGTTGTTTTTGATGTCTGTTTTTTGATGTCTGTGTTACAGGGCTTTATAAACTTTGAGGTCAGAATTTTTTCTCAACCAACAGAGTGTATGGCTTTAAATGGGGCGTAAACATCAAGCACGGAAGTTCCACAGAAACAGCACAGCTGTGGTGTGTAAAACCAACCAGGCCTACAGCTTTGGCTAAAGATGTTGCTCTTTCAAAGACCACAGAAAGATGCCTCTCTTACCCGTTCCAAGTCCCTGAAGTCATCATCTAGTTTAGTTCCTTCAGCACCCCCAACTTTCTCACTTACCATCTAGAGGGAGAGATAGACAGAAAGAGAGGGAGAGAGAGAGAGAGAGAGAGAGAGAGAGAGAGAGAGAGAGAGAGGATAAAGGGGGAGGAAAGACAGTAAGACTAATTAATTAATGCTGCTCATAAGGTTTTCATTTGAGTGGGGAAACAAGCATGAGCTCAGCTCTAGTTTACACACGCCTTCTCTGTGTAGACAACGCAATAATGAACATTTCGTTTCGCGAAATGTCTGTGTGGAGCTCTGTGTTGTACAAATCCTACATGTAACCCAACTCCTCAGGTGACTTTAACATAGGAATTACAAATAAAAGAAGCGCATAAAGAACCACAACACCAGCAGTGTTATACAATCCTTTTGGCGTATTACACTTTGCAGGGTGAAGAAATGTTGGACCAGCTTAGGGTTTCTTTTATTTCAATAAAGACAATATGCTAGAACATGAGTAGACTAAAACATGTTGATTGAAAGCATTTGTATTTTCCAAGCGAGATCTCTCAGCATGTTTTTAGGCCACAGAAAAAAGTCTAAGAAATGGAAAACAGTCCCTTTCCTGTGCATGTACAGTGAAGTGTTTCTGTACATCCTTCTTGGCTAATTCCTTAATTTGGGAGCCGGATTTGTTGATTTTTATTTTTTTTGGTCAATCACAGAAAAGTGAAAAAATGAATTAAACCGTGGCTACATGGCTCCGTATCTGAGTTTCTCGAAGTGGAACGGGCAGAAAAACAACCCCCATCACCATCAGCAAGATAATAAAAATGGCATGACGCAGCAAAAGTCCTTGGTTGCAGAGTGAGTTGTAGACCCATTCTGCAAAGACAAAAGTGGACTACAACATCTACTTTTACTTCGATGTATGCCATGAGTTCAGACAAAATGCCGAACAACACTTTTTGATCTTGTGCATTTAAGTTTTGAGGGAGGTTGTAACAACCCTGATGTTAATGTTTAATTGTTCCGCCCTAACAGAGGGAGCTTTTAAACAGCCTGGACAGTTAATGAAAGACAACAACAAAAAAGGTCCTGAAAGAGGGATAAATCATTTAGAATTGCATTAGATTTCATTAGTTTTTTTTAGACAACTGTATATTTGTAGGACCAGGCCTATACTACATAGGCATGAATAATTCAGCGCAATCCTCCTGTAACCTTTACAAAAGATCGTTTCTGGTCTGAACTGGTTTATCAGACGTAGTTTAATTCTTTGTAAAAGATGAAGCGATACCATTTTTCTTTCCTTATTCAAATTTGCCCATCTTTGATAGAGCAACAGCAGTTTGAGTCATTTCCTATGTGACTCAAGCAGTTTGTAATTACTGGAATTACTAGGACTTTCTGGAGAAAAGCTTATAACACTATTATGATTGGAGAGTCAACAGTAGAGTTTGATATGTAGTCACAAAGGTTTACATCAAAGCTATACAGATATCATAATTATGGTTTTGTTTATCTACTACCTGTTCTAACAAAAAAAATGTTTTAAACATAATTGTTAGTCCTTCCCCAGCAGCTGCAGGCAGACCTAATAGTGTAGGATCTTCGAGTTATACTGCTGAATCTCTGCTGTATGCGGTAAGCACATGACAGAGGGCCTCGGGGATTCAGGTCACAAGTAAAAATACAGCCTCAACTCTCCTTAGCATTTGACTCCCTACCTCAGAGTTAAGACTGCAGTCTACAGTCCTACATTTCTTTTATCTTATATTTTTCCTGACACCCTATTCTGGCTTAGAAGACTTTTATAGCCGAGACACACCAACCAGACGGCCGACCGTCGACAGAAAAGCCAGTCGGAATGATCAGTTCGGGTCCCCGAGGTCCAAAAAACTGCCTCGGGACACACTGAGGCGACACCGACTTGAGAAACGTAATACGCGCTACTCTGTATTGTTGCCCAAGAAATAAAAACCGGCAGCTGATTGGACGAACGCGTCACATGGGTTTGTTTTCTCCGGAAATTCAAAGCCAGACTGTCATGGCGGCTCGTTCACAATAAGAGCTCATATTGTACTAAAATAGTTCACTGAAACATGTTTCTGAACACATTTTAAGCGAGAAATAGGCCATGCAGTTGCTGAATCTGTCTTCATTTCAGCTCAACAAAGGTCAGTTTAAAAGATTTTCGTCACATTTTGAGATCTCTAGTCAGGGTCATTCCGCTCGCCATTTCCGGGTGAGTCCCGACTGCCCTGCCGCCTACTGAACATGTCAGGTCGGCCAAAATGAAGGCCGACGGCCCCTCAGACGGACGACGGCACGGGACACACCGAACAGACTCGAGTCATTGTCCTCGCCAGGCTGTCCAACGGCCGATTATCGGCCCTGTGTGTCCCGGTCTTTAGGGAAGGGGAAGAGAGTAACTAAACTTGAGATCTTATAGTCTTTTCTGATTTTGGGAAGTAGCAAAGTGATTCGTTAGCCACTAAGTAATGTTACAGTTTTTTTTCTTCTGCTAAGGAAAACGTCCAAGTTCTCATGTCATTGTAACAATATTGTTTACATGCACACAGGCTCAAAGGAATGAAGCCCAAAAACATCCACAAAAAGGTTATCATCTGGACGTGTTGGTGTAAACACGCAGAGAGCTACACAGAGGGATAACAGGGATCCTCTTCATCATAATGACTGGGTTTTTAGGCTACTAGTAGTCAGTTAAGGGCAACTGCATTATCACAAAGCCTAGATCAAGATCTTGTTCGGCTTGAGATGACTTGAAGATTACAAGACCCAGTTGACTTATGCTGAGGCCAAATGAGAAGCAAGACAAAAGAGGTGAATTGGCAGCCTAATGTAGATCAGCATCATTTCCTAATTTAGCATTTGAAAAATCAGCTGGTAAACATCAGTTGGCGGGGAAACACATTATTTTCAGTAGTTTATTTCTGCCACACAACAAACGTGTCTATTTGTTGTAGCATAACATGGTCATTGTCAAAGCCATGCGTCTGGAATACAAGAAAATCAGGTCAGCGTGGTTGGAGAGCAAAGGGGGATTTAAAAATAGAGCTCTGCAACCACAGTATCTGAGCAAACCACATTTCAAGAGGGAATTATGTTATAAAAAGTGTAGGTGTGATTTTATTCTTACTTCACTTAGTGATGCCTCTTGGCGCTTGTGCTTTTAAATATTTTCTAACCTCTCGATTATTTCCAGTAAATCAGTAAGCCTACAACTGTCATTTCCTCCTTCATACTCACAGGAGCCAATGGCCACAGTTTTTACCAGCACCTGTATTATGGCTCAATCTAGTTAGAGTAATACCTTTCCAGGAGGTATTACAGTATATTGCAGACTCATAATAACTCCGTTAAATGGGGATTAATCCCAGATGAAGTATGCAACAAACTCTTTTCTTTTTATCAACATATCCGTAAACTACTCGTTCCTGCTTAAAATGTGTTTAAACACTCAATATAATGAGTATCTTAGGCCAGGAACAGTAAGGCCACGTTCAGACTGAAAAATACAGTACAGCCGTTTCATTGGTTTAAATGGAGGCAATAAGTTGCGTCTTCTTATGAATTATAGATCTGATGCTTCTTCAAGGTAATGTTAAAAGTTTAAGAAGGCAGGTAAAAATAACCACAGGATATCACATCACAGAGCGTGGAGCTAGTGTTACAAAAAAAATAATAAATATGTTTGATATTCGCTTCGCATCATCTGGTTGTTTGCATCTTTTTGCATCTGTGTCATCTATTACCAACAGGAAGCAGATAACTTGTTGAGTATTATCCTTTACTTAATCTTTTGATGTCCTCCATGTGAGCATAACATTATGTTCAGCTGTAAATTTAAGCATTTGAGAACCAGAAGACTTATGAATTATTTCAGTGAGTGCATAAATAAACTTGATAAAGTGCACAAATATAGGTCAAATGCCTACTGGATTCTGTCATCTCATTGAGGAATAACAATCACTTCCACTGTGACACACTTCAGAGTGTGATGTCGTTTGCGCTGCTCCTTTGAGTCTGACATTTCATGTTTTTAAGATTTAGTGTTAAGAGTAGTTCTTAAAAAAAACAGGGAATGAGAGAGAGTAAAGGAGAAAAACAAGGATATGGAAGCTACAGGACACAAAGATATCATTTCCACAGCCAACTTCCTGTATGCCTCGAGTGAAGAAAATCTGAGCTATGTCAACTGTTGTTGACTCTCATGGAGTTTTGGCAAGAAAAGCAGCTGCATTGCAGTCAAACAAAGGGAAAGGACACTCTTCCACTGCCTTCTCTGCATCATTCCTTGGGTCACTTTCTTGTCCACTAATCCACTTAATCCCCATCAAACACCTTTACTATTCACTTTCATTGCAGTCAGTACCAAGACTCCTTACATGACAGCTTCTAAATCGTGTTATTTTCCCTCACAACCGAACCGACCAGTTTTATTATACATCCATGAAACCAACAGGGATCTGAGTCTGTTCCTGACAGGAAGCTGGGCTCAGAAACCAAATGTCTTTCCTGCTTAGATCAGCAGGGGTAGGAAGAAAAGAGACACAAAAAAAAAAAATCCTTTTTAACCGTCCCCACCCAGACCTGGCCAAAATTAAAAACATGCACTCCAAAGCTCAGACACTAACAGACAGACTAACATGGTAGTGGCATTTCTAACGCAATGGTATGTTAGAGGTCTCCCCTCAACTGCCCTAAATATTGATCTGTCTCACTAAACAAAAGAATAAACACAGATGTAAAATAGGTCTTCACTGCAAAGAAACATTTGAAAACCTAATGTTGAGGTTACACTGCCTCAAAGAGGGAAATGGTCTTTCTCTGAGTAAACACAACTGTTAACTTAAATGTGTCAATACCTGCTCGGTTTATATTGCACGACTTTTTAGTGTATTGTCTTTACACTCAGAGAGCTCTGACTCACCCGGAGAGTCCCTGAAGCAAGCAGAGCTAGCTAATGTTTACCACAGGATGTGTACTTTCTGAATCTGAAGTGGTGCAGTGCATGGTAAATTAAAGTTAGCTTAAATACCTGTAAACCGCTAACAGCATAATAACGTTCCTTAGCACAACCTAAAGTTGATGCAAAACATGTCCAAGAGATGCTCCTTAACTTTAACGCTAGCTGTAACAGATCACAACATGACAGCCTGAAAATAACCTTTTTACACAGTAACTTAAAGCATTTCTAACGTTAGCTTCCTGCTGTCACCACACAGTAACAGCTACATTAACAAAGCGTTAATAACATTAGACAACTATAAAACCGCTAGCTACTCATGCTAAATGAGGCTAGCCGCTACATTGACAGTCGCTAGCTAAAAGAAAGATTTTACAAACCTGGCTGGCTTTATAAAACTGCTTCTTGAAACCCGCTACCGACATCTTGAACCCGGACTGTCTTCAACTTCCAACGAAGGTGTAAATAGGTCACGGTATAACTAAAGTTAGCGATACAGTATGTTAGAAAAGGGGCCAGCGCAAAAATTGTTTCGGAGGAATCATAGGACTGCACAGCCGTCACTCCGACACGGGACACGCCAACTGACCACGTCCACGCCGAGGCTGACTTTTCCCACTGTCACAGCAGATAACGGAACGAAATGGGCTAAATCCACCAAAATAGTATTTCCCGAACTAAAAAAAACAGGCATTAAAAATCTAGGGCACACTTAAAGGTTATACAAAGCACCTAAACGTGCACCAGCCGCTTTGAAGAAATCAGTTTCACGAGTTAACGCTGCAGGCGTGTTGTGTTAGTGCACACCGCCCCCTGCTGGATGTAGCAGGTACACAACCGTCTGTCTGTCTGTCTGTCTGTCTGTCTGTCTGTCTGCTGCAGGATTTACAGGCCAGATGTTCACATCCTCAGGCAATACATCCTTTTTTATGTCTGAAGAAACTAATAAAAAAACATTGTGGTCCCTAATTGGCAAAGATACATTAAATGAGATTAGTATATGTATGTGATACCTTGAAATATGAATGATTAACTATTAACTTACTAGGGTGCCCCAGTGCATAAATAATCAGCTGGGCCACTATATTAAACCCCCTTTCTCCCACTCTCTGTCTTTCAGTTTTTTCTATACTGGAATACTACCTACTGGCCTAATATTTGCTGTGCAGCACTTTGGTTAATATCATGTATCATGAATTTAAGGAAAAACCTAAAATAATTCACCATAGGGTATTGAGTTTAGGTAATAAACAAGGAGCCATTTTAAGGCCGTCATCATATCAGTTTATATTGTATTTTAGTCATTCATATCCTCAAACAAAATTTCTATTAAATCAGCATAAACCACTTGACACACAGTAAGCCTGGAGCTTCTTTGGCCCCTGGGGCCCCAGGGCAGCTGGCTGCCTTATCTGGAAACACAAACTGACGGCAAGGTTTATGATTTGTACACACAGTCTCCCTGGTTGAGAATACATTCAATGATTGACTTACTGAAGCATGTAGTTTGATCTCTGAACAGCTATTATCTACCATATTGTGGTAATAATGCACTACATGTTCCCAATACAGGGAATCCGTAAATTTGCTTTTATGTATGAGGACTGGAATGACAAAAACTGTAGTCAATCCAAATTATTTTTAAACGCCTTTTTTCCATAGGTGTAAAAATGGCAAATTAAGATTTGTTTTTCCTTTCCATAGTCTGTATGTATCGTCTGACCAAATTAGAAATGTCTGAAAGGTAATAAAGTTTAAACCACAATTTATTTAAAGAAAAGAAATCTGTCAAATGAAACTGCGTTAAATATAGTATAGCTCATCATTCATCTGTGCAAATTATTTTGGGTGCAAAATGATATGAAATATCTGGTATGTTTATATAAATAATGTGATATGTTTATGAGACATAAAGTCAAGCCACACCAAGTTTTTTCTTAATTGTAAAAAGCCTTTTATTACATTCTTAAATCCACATATTGTATCACCATTGTGCAATAAAACTTTACTGTGTTCAAACCTCTTGGGCTTTATACCCATAACATACCATAAATTATTTCTTATTAAAATCTATATTGATTTAATAATAATAATCTTAAAATAGAGTGAACATATAAACAAGGATCATGACAAGAGAAACTTTTAGGGAGACATCTTTAAAAACGCTCTTTTAAAAAAATAGAATTACATCTCTCCAAGACATAAAGAACACTAAACTGATGAGAAAAGAAACAGTACACATAGGGATAAAAAATTAAGAAACAAAAGATCACAACAAAACCAACACAAGATTCAGAGATAATAATCCATCTTTTATATTTACTGTACTATGTTTACTTTTTTTTAATATCCTATTTAATCTATGACTCAAACTCAAAAAAAAAAAAAAGTCTTGCAATAATGATATTAGACAGGGGTAAAATCTTTGATACTTCTGAAGTCAAACATTCACAAGAACATGTACTGTACACAGTGATCAAGGTTTTAAGATCTTCTATTATGGTGCCACGTGTCTTGCTAGCTATAGACGAACTGCAGACACTGAAGGACAGAGAGCCCAGCTATCTCCCTGAGTAACAACCCTAACCGGAAATACAAGTGCAGATCTTCACTGCTGCCCACTGGACAGCTTATAGGCCTGCATAAAGTATAAAGTATACTAAATCCTTTCAAATCAGCATGTCTTACACTCCAAACACACAAAGTATTGCACTTTGTTACAATCTGTAAGTGTCATCTGTCGGTCATCATGTCAGCTGAGAGCTGACCTGTGTGTTGGTTGGCTGTATATTTGGTGCATTATATACATTATTTGTCATGCTGCGAGGTGTTGGAGTGCTTTCGAAAATGTACAGTAATACATAGCAACAAAGGCCCAACATACTGAGAATGGGAAAGACCTTATTGCACAATCCCACCATGCCACTGTTTTACGTACCCAGCAAAGAGTAATACCCCTTCATACTTTGTGAGATAATGTATGGTGAGGAGCACTGTCCCAGCAGTGCAAAGCAAACCAGGCTGACATATTAAATAGAGCCAGACATCCAAAATATGGCGTGTGATTGTCTTAAAATGCTTCAGATAAAAACAGCAACGATTACAACTATTCTTTTCTAGCAGCTTCTTTAGGACACTGGCAGAATGACACATATACAGAAATCCAATATGCCCCCCTACTTTGTAAAAAGGATTTCATCTGGACACACCCTCGTATCTCCAGAGACTTTACTTCAGATAGATCTGTATCTAAGTAGGGCTTCCTGGACCTGAACTGCTCTCAAATGACAGAAAAGCAGTCAGAGATGAGTAAGTACATCCAGCAGTTTAGTTTAGCTTTTTGTCTTCTATCCAGTTTTACGAGCATAATAATATATTTTAGGAAAGTTTTGTCATCACTGGCCTTCAAATTTCACCACTAATCGTTACGTTTTTGAAGAAAATCTCTAGTATGTAAGCAGAAATACTAACTCAGGGGGGTAGCTGATGGCTCTGTCAACCCTTTGCTGTGCCATGTAGTGTTTGAAGAGGGTGAGGTAGTAAGGGAGCGCGGGGAAAAGGAACAGAGGAGCTAATTCTCCAATCAGAACACCTTGGCTTCCTGTGTCTGCCTCAACCCGAAGCAGTGAGAGTTGACGCAGACAGTAAATCCCCTCTAATTTATGACTAGGGAGCTTAAGAAACACCCTCACCCACAAGTCCACTCTCCTCATCCAACCATGTGGGTGGGAATGTGGTCAACTGTCACATTTCAACATCAAACTCTCAGTTCATTTTCTTTCTTTAAACCCAGTCTTTTGAATCTGCTGGTTAAGACGCTGCTGGAGGTTTTGAGCCATGGCACTCTTCTGCACAGGGGGCCTGAGGTGTGACAGTTCCAGATGTTCCTCCACGGAGAGAGCACATAACCCCACAGTGGTCGGCTGCCCAGCACCTTGTTCACCCAGCTTACTGGATCTACAGTGGGAGGGCGTATCTAGCATTTCTGGCTGGTTTAATGTACGTTTTACAGATGGCAGTCTGAGTGTGAACCCGTAAAGTCTTGTGCCAATGGTTCATTTTGGATTCTAACAAGGACTCATAAGTGTCTTTCCAGCAATAACAATCTTTCCGTCCCAGAACCCCAAAGTTTGGGCAGGCAGTTTCTGTTTTTTAGAGAACTGAGCTCATGACTGCTCTTATCTTACATGATTCTAAAGGTTATATATATATATATATATATATATATATATATATATATATATATATATATATATATATATATATATATATATATATATTAAAAGGAGCATCTGAAAATACTTTCAAAATACCTTTGTGATTCTCTCTCTCAAAGTGGCGTTTTCAAAGGGAAAAGGTATTAGGGCTGAGGTCACTGATTGCATAAAAAAAGAAAAGAGCTCACCTATGTCAGTGTCTGTAGGTGTACTAGTAAAAATACCTACAAAGATAAGTGCCATGTGTTGGGCTCTGTAAGCAAGAGTTTGTAGGTGCACAGGGGCAGACACTCTAAATGTCTGCCCTTGATTCACACAGTTTAAAAACCCTGTCTGTTTGTGAGTTTGATCATGGTCCCTTTAAACAGTTTGTTCGTACATTACAAAACTGCAAAATATGGGTGCTACCGAAAATAATGAATGCAAATACTGCAAACCGCCACAAAGTGGGTGAGGATTTTAAGTATGTACATTCTATATCGAGCCTAGGGCTGTGCTGAAGGGTAAAGGGGAAAAGGGGGTTACATTCAACGATAGCTTACAGGAACTGTGAGAATGGTGAAAGTCAAATTCAGCTTCATGAGAGGTTTAAGGTCTTCTCATAGAAAAATATTTTTGAGAATACAAATGTCGGCTACTCTTTAATAAGTCCCTAAAAAAGAGGTAACATGCACTGCAGCAGCAGTTCCTATAGTGTTACGCTGAAGCTGAACGGACTGGCTTGCAGGGCAGTGTGAGCTACTCCACGGGGCTGGGAGCTCATCGGTGAGAGGAGTGTGTCCTAAAGTGTAGCGTGCAGGATTGTCATTGAGCTGCTGGTTGGTTTTAGCCTCAGCTGGTTGCCACATTATCTCCCCCTCCCTACACCTCAATGTCTCTGTTTGAATCCCGCTATTTAGCTAAACGTTGTTAGCCCTCTGTGGAGTCTGGGAAGGAGATTTCACTGCCAAAAACCTCCCGATACAGAGGAGGAAAGGTATATGCTGTCTCAGGGTGGACCAGACGGAAAAACTCCAGTTTGTCGATGTGAAGGTTGCAAATGGACTTCAGGATGGGAAGCTTGGACACCATCTAGAAGGGACATACAGAAGTTAAAAGAAGAAATAAATACCAATCAAACATCGTATTAATACAGTAAGTGAACAAAGCATCATGTCAATTGTTTTCACCAAACTGTAACTCCTAATTTCCACCAGTTGCGGAACGGCTCCAGAACGGCTGCGCAGTCAACAGGTTTCCATTAAAGTCAATGTGTGTATTTCCACTGACTGCAGAACGGCTGCGTTCCGACTGCGTCCCAGCTCCGGCGATCCACAGCTCTCCGGAGCAGATACGCAGAGCTTCTATTTTTGCCGTACGCCGGAGAGCTCCGCAGCAATTCAGCACAGGGCAGATTGTGCGGGACAGGAAGTCAAGCACAGAAACTAAATAAAACATCCGGTTCATTTTCTAAATAAAATACACCGTGCTCACGGCGGATCATATTTCCCTGCACTACACCTTGAAAACACAGCACAGAGTCGATTCCCCTCTACTCCTCTGGAAGGAAACAAACTGTTGTTGGTTTTGTGGTTCTATTCTACGTGAATTGGCGAGATCTCGTGGGTCCTCGTGACTTCAGCTGTCAGTCATGGCCGCAGCCGTTTCGCAACAAATCCGGACCTGGTGGGTATTGACGGATGGTAGAGCACGGAGCCGTTCCGCAGCAGAGCCGTTCCGCAACCAGTGGAAATTAGGAGTAATGCGGCAGGATTTGTACCTTGGCTAGTTTCTCTTCTGATGCTCCCTCTTTTTGTAGGCAGCGCTGCAGAGCCACGTAGACTTTCTCCTGCAACTTCTGTATCTTCTGAACATCTGTCAGCCAGGGTCGGTCTGAGAGATATTAGAGTGACAAGATGGTTTCATTTGGGTTGTCATGTTGCCAATTTGAAACTGCATCTGGTGAGGTTAACAATGTACAAACATCTAGGAGAAGAATAGGAGACTGGTCTCTGGATAGGGTGCACAGACTGAGTTGGTGAAAGTTAATTTATGATGTGAACACACAATATTTTGATTCTCCTTTGCTTCTTTTTACATATATGGATGGATAATGCAATCTGAATAATGCAGTCCTAAGAAAATAGGTCACAAAGTGAAACTGTATCCTAAGAAGCTACTTGCAAAGACTCGTTTTAGTTGGAGTGAAATTCCATTTGTCACAAAGGTCTTAAATCTGTAATTAATCATACTGCATAATGCATAATGATCCTGTCATTTTGCAAACGTGTTTGTGACAATAGCGACAGTAGTATAGTAAACAAACTAAAAAATGAAAATAAAAAATGTTTTGTAATTTTTAAAGAGGTCATCCTCTGTTATTATGTTCACCTCTGAAACAGGTTTAAGACATGAAACTGAAAAACTGAAACTCACAACATCTAATTACCTGTTTATATTATGAATTATAGTATTGGTACAGCAACTTTCAGCAGTGCTGGTAAACATTCCTGTCTCCTAGTACAGACCAAAAGCCTTTAATGGACCAAATTTAGGTCATACTGAACAGTGGCCTGTATGGGTTTATTTCACCAATTTAGTATGATTGTAAAAACTACAGTGAGCATTAATCCATTCAGTGAAAGAAATATAATCTCACCTGGTGAAAGCAGCACAACAGCACTGAAGAGAGCCATCTCTTCCTCGGACATCTGTATACGGCTCAGGCTTTTAGCTAAGTCAAACACTGCATTCACAAGATCGTCACAGCCTAGAGGGAAGGAGAAGGAGAAAAACAAAGTCATCATCAAAACAGAAGCTACTGACTGTGATGATTTTGACACAGATGAAACATAAAACTAGTTGATCTAATATCCCCTGCTCCTCCTTTCATAAAGTTGATGTGTTTCCCATACTGACAGACAGATAGAGAGACTCACCAAGGGCTTTAAAAAGATCAGCAGTGGCAAACTTTCCATCAAAGAGCAATGTATTATTGATGGGGTTATAGGCCCGACACATACGGATCAGAAGAACATTCATGCAGCCTGTGGACACAAAAGAAAACCAGAAATATGATTAGTGACACATACATATTTAAATAGTTATAGCTATATATATATATATATATATATATATATATATATATAAAATAGCTTAACAAGTTGGAATAGAGGAAAAATAGCATGCGCACTTAGTTTGTTAAATCATGTTTGTATAAAGTGAAACATTCTTTACTGACGAGGTCATTTTATGTCATTTACTTGAGTTGACACAAGTGACATGGAAATTGTCACCTGTACAACAGAGGATGTAATTTATATCATCAAGGCTTTTGTATTATCACTGTTGATGATGTGTTGCTGTGGATTTGACCCACTTACAGTGATGAGACTTTTAAGAACGTGGTCCTGTTTGATTCTATTTATAACTTCTGATTAGCCTACATTCACAATCCTGTATCTTCAGGTGTTATTCAGGTTTGGCAGATGTACGGGTGTGAACACATCTCAAAGCTTTTTTTATTAGTATTTCTGTTTGGGGCGTTTAATTAACGCCTTGTGAGAAAACTCTTGTGTGCGTGCTTCCTCCTCATAAAAGAATGCCTTGGCTGCCACTCAAAGCCATTAATCTATTGTTTTGAAAGATTTATTGTTTGGGTTGTCACTGAAAACCAAACATTCATTTTAAATTTCGAACACTATAAAAAAGATCACATGATGGCCTCCACAAATTATGAGTTGAGGCACTTCCCAGTATGATAACCTGAGCGGGATTAAAACAAGGCCAGCCATTCTTCAGAAGCATCTTTTCAATTCACTCTACTTGCATGTGATACTTGAACTCTGTGAAGTCATCTCCCACCTGAGGGTATTATGTTTGTATGACAACAGCTGTCTTTGTCACAGCTAAAGGTTTTCAATGGAATAAACATACACACAGCAGGATGGCTGTCTTGCTGAGGGCACGTCTTGTAAAAACAGCTCCTGACTGTTACTTCGCTAAACACAAAGGGCTAGATTTATCAAGCCGTTTGCGCCTGTTTCCAGGCGCTAATTGGTCGCAAAGACGGACGTAACCGATGCGGGCTATTTACAAACAGGGCGCACTTGGGTAAAATCGCAGATTGTCTGCCACATGAGCGAGAAGAGACAAGTTGCGCTTTCAATATGCGTTCGTGGGAGGGTCGTAGGGAAAGTGGGAGTTCCACCCAAAAAGGTAGGAGGATAAGCGCAAAGTGCACCTAATTATATATTCCGTGGTATTTACTAAGACTGTCAGTAAGAGCGCGCCTCTATTCTGCAGGGGAAATTCTCCGCCTCTTTAAACCAGCCGCAATCGAGTTTCCTCGTAGACCTTTATATGCCGCTGGTGAAATGGCAACAGTAATTTGAGCAAGACGAAGACATAGGCGAGGCTGAAAATATTTTTAACAGAAGAATCACACTTTGTCAGTGAACACAACATCATTTAGCGTTACAGATCAAGCAGACATGCAATATTAGAGTTACTGGAAGAAATCAAAGATGAAATTGAATCTCCCACTCAGCGTTCACATCCCATTCCAGCAGTTGTTAAACTCCTCGCTACATTACAAATATTGGCATCAGGATCATTTCAAACAGTCATAGCATCAGCAGTGGGAATATCTCAGTCTGCACTCAGCCATATCATAGCACCAGTACCGCTTTGCTACAGCGCAATCTACGGTATAGTGGGCGGAGAAAGACGCTGATTGCCTGATGGGTGTCAGGGTTGATAAATACTACGCAAACTGTGGAAGCACAGCGTGCGCTATTACCGAACTCGCATAAACGGACGCAGCGCAAACTGCGCTAGTGTTAGTAAATCAGGCCCAAAGTGTCTGTGTGTGTGTCTGTGTGTGTACTGGTGTCATGCACTGACCTGCTTTGAGGAGGATAATCTGATCATTCTGGCAGAGGTCCATGAAGCCAGCGATGGGCTTGGCAAACTCTACTACATACTGGATTGCATTGGTGATGTGAACGGCACATTGTTGCCACATCGCCTCAGCTGTCTGAAAGAAGAAAGGCAGGTTTGCAGCTTTTATGAGAATTGCAGTACAAGTTGTACTCCATTATTCTCTGTTGACTCTGTGCTTATCTAGACTTTGGTTGAGTGATTTCCCCGTAAAGACGTCCTGACCTACAGCATGTTGGATAATAATATCTCTCATTAAACTCGTCCTAAAACCTTGACTAGTGAGACAAAAGGCCCAGTAGGAAATGTGTGATAAAAATGTTTGGATTTACAAGAATCTACAAGAAGGGAACGCTTTCGGAAAAACCTCCTTCTAGAAGTTTTACAGTTGATTTTTGTGCAAGGTTAAAAACTAAAAAACATTTCTCTGTGCACTTTGTACAAGAGAACAACTATAATGATATGAAATGTGTTACTTTAGATTTAGACTGTACAGAACACTTCACAATACAGTTTATTTGACCAACTATCACTCCATATAGGTAGTTGTAACACTTTTCAATAAATCCCATTCTTGTTTTGTGTATAAATGTCATATGTTTGCAATACAAAAATGTGTCATATATACCTTGGTCTGGTATGAGCTTATCTCCTCCGGGCTATACAAGGTCCACGCCATTCTCTTTAGCTCCTCTGTGCTGTACTGGCTCGTCTCTATATGGGACTTCAGCACACTCTGAGTTATACACTCTAAACAGAGGGAAAGGTTTCGCAATGAAATCCATGTTGTTTATAAGATAGATTTAAGATTAAAACACGCATCAGCAGTAGCCATTATACAGTAGCTAGGCATTACGGGATGTATACTGACCTATCTCAAGCAGGGAGCAGCCCTCAGGCAGCGGGTTGAGGATAGCATGTGAGAAGAGTCCAGAGTCGTGCAACAGCTGGTACTCATGCTTGATGCTGTGGTGGGCGTCTACGAAGTCGTAGTTGGTCTGTTCTGGTGAACTCTGAGAGGACGAGCTGCTGCCTGCGCTGCCACCCATCATGTCCAGGTTACAGTACTCACTACATCCATCCTCTGGGGTCAGCGGCAGATCTAAAAGCAGGCCTTCTGGCAGCATGGTGATGTCGTCCAGGTCGCTGAGCGTGGTGCTGGAGCCTCTTCTGTAAGTGCGGCAGTGGTCAGCCATGTTGCTATTCTCCTCACGGACACTGAGCCCCGCAGACTCCTGGGACTGCTGGTGCTTCTGGACCTCTGCATACAGGCTGTCGCGCTGCTTTTTGGACATTCGACCAAACTTGACCGCTGCAACAGAAGGATGTAAAAACAAAAATTAAAAATTCAGGAAGGTATGGCCTAGGTCAAACAAGGATTACATAAAAAGTGGGCAGTGGAAACTCTGAGTTAATTAAATATAGATTGAGTAGCTGAACTCACCATCACGGCTCATGCCCAGCGCGAGACACTTCTGCAGCCTGCAGTGCTGACAACGGTTACGGTTGGTCCGGTCAATTAAACAGTTCCTCTGTCGTGAGCAGGAATACATAGCATTGTTCTGCTGGCTGCGTCGGAAGAAACCCTACAGACAAAAAGACACACAAAATGTGAATCAGTGGTAAACCATGTGAGCATCTAAAAGCTTTTTGGGTATAAACAAAATGCTTTGATTAGACTGATCAGAATGGTGATAACAACACGTTAAAGCTACAGTAACTGACAACTGATGAGCGAGATGGGTGGTCGCTCACCTTGCAGCCTTCACAGGTGATGACACCATAGTGAATCCCTGATGATTTGTCCCCACAGATTTTACATGGAATCACCTCTATTTGAGCTGGAGAGAGATGAAAGAGGGGGAAAAATCAGTAAAATTGTAAAAAACAAAAACAAAAAAATAACAGATATGGACCTCAAAACATAGACTATTTTAATTTTGTAGTTACATAGAAACAAATAAATACATGGATTTATTGAAAAATAATATGAATAAATACTAATTGCTGTAATTGCATAATGAGTCATAATAATAATAATAATAATAAGCACAATAATTTAAATTTGAAAGAATTAGCAATAACGATCGGCGACTTTTTTGACAATCAGTCAATCGTTTGAGTCATTTTTCAAGCAAACTTGCCTCCAGTGTAAGAATTTGCTGCTTTTCTCTGATTTACATCATTGAATATTTCTGAGTTTTTGGACTGATGGTCAAACAAAACAGTTAAAGATCATCTTGGGCTCTGTGATGGGCATTTTCTGACATTCTATAGACAAGACAACAAATCGATTGATCAAGAAACCAATTGGCGGAGTCAACAAATTGATGCAGTCCTACAGTGATACACAGCATATGATGTGACTTTAACCATTTCAGTTGTTGCACAATTGGTATTTCAATAAATATGTATAGAAAACCCAGCCCACAGGTATGTAACAAGTAAACATATCGTTGGCCACTGTCCAGTAGCACTAAGATATAGAGAAGTTACTGGAACATTCAACATTTTCTTTTTAGGCGTATCATGCTGACTGCAGTTCTTCGTATCAAATGAAGTGAGCAGCCTATAATACATCGATATTTACTCTGGACAATCCTGATTGTTTTACTCAAACCAAAATCAAACAAGACAACCACCACCTTGCATGTGACATTTATTGGTGCAGGTAGACTTCTCGCAAGAAATTCACATTATTTCTTGACAGTCAAATGCTGTCTGTGCACTACGAGGTTGGAAAGGTAGCTAATAATGATTACATTCATTTCACATGATTGTGAAGAAACAAGAGAAGTGTCAAGAACACAGTGTATCCCGTGATTGACAAAGTAGACTATGTATACATTATACACTTTGAATTAATTGTGGAAGCCTGAGCCTTCTTACTCGGGAACAGCCTGCTCTTTTCATTATGTTGTTTATCTAAGTAGCCGGGCCTCCTCAAGCCCAGAATAGCCGGTCAATTGCATTAGCTGAGGCCCAGGGTTATAAAGTTTCACCTCTCTGTCTCTCTCTCTCTGTCTCTCTCTCTCTCTCTCTCTCTCTCTCTGTCTCTCCCTCTCTCTCTAGGATGAACTAAATATTAGCAGGTTTAACACAGGCATACTGCTGTTCTGAACCCTCTAAGGCCTACAACTGTAACCCACAAAACAACTACAACTGACTGTTACAAAATAGACTGTGTGCAAGATTAAATTTGGCTCGGGCAGCAGGGTGTGCCAAACAATCCCTAAACCACTTCTGTTGGATAACAGAGGGTATTAGGTAACCTGTAATACGCAGGGACGGCTTTAACCGGCCATCACAGCTGGCTCTCCAGAGAATTGCTGTTTTCTAAAGGCTCTTTGATAAACTACTCACGACCAACCCAACGCATGAGTCACTGTGTGGGGAGAGATATGCATCGCACAAAAGGGAAAGCAAAAGAGGTTAGTCACTGACATTACCCTGAAAATCAAAACTTGGCGGGGGATCCTTCAACATTTTCTCTCCAAAAAGATAGCAAGACATATTTGAGTGTTTCTGTTGGGTAGAATTCCTACTGGCTAACGCAACTGAGGGATATAAATAAATAAATAAATGGCAATGGGGGAAAAACCCCTTTCTATTGCTCCCTTTATACTTCCCCCTCCAGAGCCTCACCTCCACCCTTCAGCCTGTTATATAACTGCCGTCTGGCCACATTCCACGAACACACTCGTTCAAAGGTGGTTGTCTTGGCAACAGTGTGACGATACTCACTCACCCTTCCTGCACTACCATTGGATGCTGAGTGAGCGGCTCTGTCTGTGACTCGCCACCTCACCTGCCAGTCAGCTGAGCTGCACCGGCTG